>NW_026000068.1:362336-399560 GCF_001458135.2 Marmota marmota marmota | reverse complement strand
CCCCCCCCCCCCCGACTGCCTCCACCACCTGCTCGTGCACCAGCATCTGACCTGGCCTTGCAGACCATGGAGAGGTGCAGGCACCAGGGGCCCAGCCTCAGATGGAGCCAGCATCCTCTGTGGAGTTCAGGCCCTTCTGAGGGCAGAGCTCTGTCCAGTGCAGCCTGCTTCTCCTCTCCAAAGCACCAGAGAGCCTAGGGCTCAGGGTCACCCTGTACCAGGCAGGGAGTGGCCAGGCTTTGAGGCCTCCTTCACCCAACCTGGTCCTGCAACACCACCTAGCTCACCTCCACCCAAGAGCCTCTGGTCAGCAGACCCCACCAGCTCTCCATACCCAGTACCTCCACCTGAGCTGCACTCCCTGGCCTGGGGATGCCAGCATCTGCCCTGCTCTGCTGGAACACGGTTCCCTGTGGGAACCATCCTGGGCCAGTGCTCCATGGGCATGATGGGAGCAGCCAGGGCCTCTGGTTTTGTCCACTAGAAGTGGGCGTTGTGCAGGGAGGACACTGGGAGCACTGAGATGAAGGTCTCTTGTCGAGTGTGTGGCTGAGGAGGAACTTTGGTCAGAGGGCAGCTCAGCCAGGCCTCAAGCTCACGTGCCGAGGGCTGCGCAAGGTAGACCTGACCTGGGCCAGGAGGAGGAGCTGACACCATCCTTCTGTTTAGTAGGATGCAGGCAGATGCCTCTTCAGAAGGGCTTTATGTGCAGGGCTGTAGTTCTGCCAGAGGATCCCATGTCTCTTGTTGTGAGGCACAAACATCAAGACCCCCCTTTCCATACCCTCCAGCTTTTAAAACCTTTTTTGATAGGTCTGAGACAGGAGACCCTATGTTGACTCTCAGAACTTTCCCATGTTCAGATTCCCAGGGCCCCAGGTGGTGGAGGCAGATAGGGGACAGCCTTCATCAACCAGCTCAGAAGAGTGTTCGTAGAGGGTGGAGGGCGGCTGTCCCACTTCAGCTCCAGGGGTGGCTGGTTAGGGCAGTTTGGTTTGCAAGGGCTGCTGCCCTGCAGAGCTCTGGTCATGCACCAACTGCATTGGAGCCCAGAGCCTGCCGTGAGGAGGGACACATGGCTTCAGAGTCCTGGTCCCCTTTGCCTCTCAAGAGCTGCCACCAGCCCAGCGTGCACCCAGGCAGGGGGGCCAGACCCCGTGCTCCTGCCTTCTGGTTCAGCAGTGTCTCCTCCTGCTCCACCCCAGAGCCTCCAGGCTGACCCAGAGTCGGGCAGCAGTCCTACCAAGGGGCACTAAACCTGCACACCCTGTGGGGTCCAGAGCCTGTGCCTGGGGATGCTCCAAGAGGCAGCAGGCCTGCAGACACTTGAGTGTGTCTTTCCCAGGCTGTGGGTATCATCTCAGTCAGGAGCCAGGGGGCCCCCACCCTCTGGAGCCCATTTTACGGGGTGAAGGGAGACTCCCAGAAACCCACGATCTGCCTGATTCTGACCGCCTCCTCCCACTGCCAGCGCTGCGCCCCTTGGCTGGCCTGCATGTTTCCTTCCCCCCTGGGGCTGTCTTGCCCCCAGAGAGACACTCTGCTCTTTTCTGTACTTATCTAGCCTCCCATGACCATTTTCAGAGCTCAGTTCCTGCAGATGACTTTTTCTCAGACACAGGAAGCAGTATCATTTTAAAAAACAATTAGCCACTCGTTTCTGCTCCTTAAACAAATGTTTTCCCTTGAGCCCAATTGATTTTTCAGGTCCGCGGAACAATGGGCTGACTCACCTACCTGCAGCTCCGAGCCTCTTTCTTCCTCAGGACCTTTGAAGTCCTGAGGCCGCACCTGGCCCAGGGTGGAGCCAGGTGCACACCCTGAGCCCTCACCAACACCAAGGCATGTTTGGAAACCAGCTTTTCATCTGCCGACCCTCTTCTCGGAATCTCAAGGCAGGATGTGCTCTGGGATGTGGGCCAGGAGCAAAGTGCCAGGGGGACGAGGCAGCACCAGGGGGAGGGGGTCCCCCGCGGCTCGCTCCTCCGTCCAGACCCCTCCTGCCCACTCCTCCCGCTCCCCAGCTGTCTCTGCCCTGTCCAGTGTCCTGATGCAGCCTTGACCTTCAGCCCGCGGCTGGCCTTGCTCCAGCTGCCATCTCTCCAGCTTCCTGTGTCCACGCAAGGCCGGGGCACGAGGCCAGGGCTCTGGAGCTTGTTCATGGCTTGCCCACTTGGGGAACACCCACTGGGTGCCCCGTGCTCCAGATCCTGCCCTCAGTGCAGGACACAGCAGCTGAAGCCTTGAGGAAGGGCAGATGACACACCAGGAGCCCTGGCCTGGCACGTGCTGCTGCTGCCGTTGTCAGTCGGGCAGCACAGACGGAGGCTGGGAGCACTCCAGCAGAGAAAGAGCTGGTGGGCCAGGGGGAGCCCGGCACTGACCAGGATGCCCAACAGGGTTTCGTTCTCTCCCTCTCGGCCTTTCATCTCTTCTTGATCTGCTGGTGTCCATCAGATCCATTTCCTTACCTCATCTTTCCCTGGTCTCTGTCTGCCTTCGCACAGACCTGCCCAATGCCAGACCAAATGGTGGCTATTGTACATAATTCACTCGATTTAGTTTTAAGGTTTTTTAAATATTTTCTTAGTTATCAATGGACCTTTATTGTATTTATTTTTATGTGGTGCTGAGAATCGAACCCAGTGCCTCACACATGCCAGGCAAGTGCTCTACCACTGAGCCACAACCCCAGCCCCTTTCGGGTTGTGTTTAAAGAAATCTTACCACTATTTAATATGGCAAGGGCTAGTTTAATGCCACTGAAGAGAAGAGCCACAGGGACTGGGGGGCCAAGGCAGAGCGGACATGTCCCTGAGATTCGTAAGCAGGTGTTTCCGTACTCAGCAGCTCACGATGGGTTCTTTGCACACGCAGGCTGAGTTATTGTGGTGTGGGTGTTAACTGGACTCAAATGAGTCGCTCTTCATATGCTTGAAGCAGGGCTGCTGTGCACGGTGGGCAAATTCTCCTACAAGACCAGTTTTCCAGGGCAAGTGTCCAGGCAGGGTTGGCTGGACGGCGTGGCCAGGTCCTCTGCCTCTTTGCCGGGCACTGTGCCCTTTGGGACCCACCTGCAGTGTGGCAGTCACTGGGCTCCTGCCAGCCCTCCCTCCGTGCTCTGGCTTTGCTCTCTTTTGCACTCTGACCCCTGAGCTGGGTGACATCAGTGTTAGCTTCAGTGCCTACTCCTCCAGCCGCTTCTTGTGCTCCTCTGAGAGTGCGTGGCTCAAGCCTCGTGCCCTGGCCCACCTCCTGTGTTTCGGGGCTCCTGGGTCTCACTTCTGTGGAGGGATGGCAACGGCGCTGCGTTCTGAGCGGTCTGCACGTGTCCTGTGCTGTGTCCTCCGAGAGCTCGTGATCTAGCACTTCCCCTGCACTCTTCACCCAGGTGTAACCAGAGTCCTCCCCTCTGCACTGCTCTGACCCCACACCTGACAACAAGGCCGGGAGGAAAGGGTCATCTGGCCCCCAGTATCAGAGGCCCAGTCCATGGCAGCCCATGGCTCTGGGCTCGAGGTGGGGCAGCATGATGATGGTGCATGGGTGTGTCGCAGGAAAGCAGCTCGGCTCATGACAGATGGGAGGCAGAGAGAGGGTCAGGCCCAGGGACAAGACTACAAACCCTACAGACGCCCCCAGAGACCCGCCTCCTCCAGCCACGCCCCACTTGCCTGCAGTTACTCCAGTTAGTTCAACAAATTATTAATGCATCAATGGATTAATCCACCGATTAGGCTATAGCTCTCAGAATCTGATTATTTCACCTCTGATCATTTCTCACTGAACACAGGAGCTTTGGGGAGACACTGCATATCCAAACCATAACACCATAATTTTAAATATAAATTAAGATTTTATCACAATGCATTAAAGCAAAGCAACATTCTTCATGAGGAAATTGCTCTTTGGGGTACCAGGGGCACATCTGACCACTGCTGGCAACTTCTCTGACTGGTTTGATACCAAGCCCACGAGTCTCCATCCATTCACCGGCCCATTCCAGAGGCACTTATCTTCCCAAGGACATTTTCAGGTTCTTACAAGCAAGGGACTGAGTGTTTCTTGGGGGCTGGGATGAAATAGAAATTGGAGCTGGAGACAGATCCTAGGGACAGCTCTGTCACTACCTAATTGTGTCCCTCAGGGCCCCTCTGTAAGCCAGCTCCTGTAGCAAGACAGGAGACCCAATACCCAGTTGCACCTAATCCCTGGCTCTTCCCAGGAGCCCGTGGATGCCTGAAACTGGACAGCACTCAACCAAATACGAGTTTCCTCCTACCTATGAGCACCGGGGACGAGGTTTAATCTGCAATTAGGCACGGTGAGGGGTCAACAGCAATGAGTGATCACAGGACACTTGTGACAGTGTGACATAGAGAACGCCCTGTGACTGGGACTCATCCATCCACCCATCCACCATCCACCCATCCACCATCCATCCATCCACCCATCCACCATCCACCCATCCACTCATCCATCCACCATCCACCCATCCACCATCCACCCATCCATCATCCACCCATCCATCCATCCACCCATCCACCATCCACCCATCCACCATCCATCATGGTTGCCAGGCTCTGTACAAGTGCTGATGTCATAAGCCTCTGGCTTCCATAGTGACCTCACTAACATGCAGATCTGGCCATCTCCTGTGAAACCCTCCCAGCCTCTGTTCACCTGCAGGGACAGTCCCAGCTCACCATCTGCAAGGTGTCGTCTTACTTGCTCCAGTGGAGCCCCTGATCTGCCCCTCCAGGGCATACTAGGAAATTGCTTGGGACGCAGGGACACATTCCTCTTTGCCCTTGCTCACCACTCCCAGTGTGTCATGTGTCCGGCACCTGTTCCCCTCACCTGGAGCCAGCACTTTGATTTGCCCTTGGGACTGCTCCTCTCATTCTCAGTCTGTGCACTTCAGAGGGTGCCAGGGGTGGAAATGTGCAGTGAGAGCTCCAAGCCTGTGAATTCCTGGGAAAGAGGCAGACTTTATGACTGCTGTGGTCGGACAGCATTGCCACCTCCTGGAGGGGGAGACCCACTACTAAAGTGGCAGCAGAAAATTAGGCTAATGTTTGGGCAGGGAGCTCTGTGAGTCTGTCACTTAACACCTGGATCCAGCCATGCCTGAGTGAGTTGGTCTGCTCCAGAGTTCAAGCAGGAGCCGTACTGGGTCCCCTAGAGGTTTAACCAACCCAAATAGGTTGGCTGCCCTCAGAGAATCAGGCAGCAATGACATTTGCAGGCAATTCTAGATTCCCAAGACAAGATCAGATCAGAGAAATCCCAACTGGTGGGGGCCTCCTGGGGGAAAGCCTGACCAGGCAATGTCTGCTGACCCTGTATCATGCAGAGGTGCTCCAGGAGCATGGGAGGTGCACACACAGAGCACCCCCTGGCTGAAGCGTGCGGGTGGCAGACAGCTAGAGGAAAGGACGGCAGGGTGGGCTGTGGCAGGGCTCTGGAGCCCAGCTGCAGGCTCCCTGTGGCAAGGGAGGACCAGCCAAGCGCTGCCCTCCCAGGCGTCTTCCCCGCCTCTGCCCATGGGGAGTGGGTGTGTCTCTAGGACTGCCGTTGGACTGGCCAGGTGGTCAAGGAGGATATTGCTCCTGAGTGCATCCTACCCACAATGTCTTAGAAAAGGCCAGGCAGGGCCCTGTGCACCTTCAGAGGGCAGCACCTTGGGTGGACAGAGAAGGTGCCCCTGTGCTGGGGTCTTGCCATGGGGCAGCACAGGGGCTCCACGGAGCCTGAGCAGAGGGAAAATCTCCTCTAAGGAGCCCAGTGGAGGGGGCCCCTCCCTTCACCAACAGACGGGGCATTTGACGCCTCCAACTGGACAGTGCGGCCGAGGAGCCAGACGCATCTGTGTGTTCCCTGGTGCACCTCGTGGGCCTCCCCACGCCAGGCCTCTTCACACAACTTGGCTCTCCGGGCTCTGACCCAGGCAGGCTCTACACTCAGCGTCCGCTGGGTGGCCGAGAAGGACAAGGAGGAAACACGTGGATGGCACCCTCCTCCTCTTGCCCGGGTAGGAGACGAGCAGGGTGAGGGACGCAGGCAGCCCTGGCCTGGAGCACAGGTGTGACACCTGGTTATCCTTTCCTCCCAGGCCAGGACTCAGTCCTGCATATAGGGCTCGCAGAGGTCTTCCAAGGCTTTGACAACAAAACCGCAGTAAATCCAGTCTGCAGCTGGACTCCACCTCTGAGAACCACCGTGGCCCGTGGGGAGGAAACCTGGCGTTATTAACTCAAAGAAATGTTGGTGCCCACGGCAGCTGCAGTCTGAATGGCACGCCCATGGACCCAGTTCCCCACGTCTCCCTGACCACCCAAGGCCTCCCAGGGACCTGCACAGGGCAGACAGGCCCTGCAGCCAGAGCCAAGGTCCAAGGTCACCTGAGTGCCAGAGGCACGTTGCTCACCATCACTCCCTGAGGCCAGCAGGGACTAGGAGCCTGGCCCAGGTTAGCAGATGCTCCATCAAGGTCCAGGGGTCAAAGGCCTGAAGACCAAGAGCCAAGAGGGGGTGCAGAGGCATCCAAAGCAGTGTCCCCGCACGAGGGGCCGTGGGACTTAGGACAAGGCAGCTTGTCAGAAGAGAAGTCCCACCCAACCCGAGTTCTGGGGAAGGATGCCACACCCCCTTGCTCCTGTGCTCAGGCGGCTGCCCCAAGGTCCTGCTGTCCCCCTGTTGCTCTTGCCGGCCCCACGCCCTCTCATGTCGCAGAGAGCCAGAGCCACATGGGACCAGCTGCACTCCTGGCACACCCTCTGCCCCAGGCTGCCCACATGTAAGAGGCCCCTCCTGGCCTTGGTGAGCCACACCAGGACCCTGCTCCTCAGGGAGGTGTACAGGCCGGGGTCATCCAGTCTTTCCCGACTCAAGATTCAGAGCTTGCTGCTAATACTTGAAGGCTCCTTAAGTCTTTGAGGAACAAGGTGATGGCAGAAAAACACAGATGCGTGTGGAAGACACTCAAACGTGAGAAGGAAGGGCACAAGCTGTGGGTCGGGTCGGGTCACAGACAGCCCTCTGTGTGATTCTGGCCTGGACACATAGCCCTTCTGGGCCTGGGTTTCCTAATGTGAGGATGATGAGAATAGCAGGGCTGGGGTCCCCAGCTGAGCCAAGAGGAGGGGGACATTGTCCACCGCTGTTAGTGATTGTCACCAAAGGGCTGAGGTGGCAAGCCGAGGTCCCCTCAGCCCAGGTCGCCCTCTGCCCCACATTAGTCTCAGAGCTGCTGGGAGCGTGCAGGCCACACTGGATCTACAGTAGAATTGGGGTTAAGGGCCTTCCATCCTCGGAGCTGCCCGCCTGCTGCCTCAGGTGGCCGATGTCAACCTACGAGTCTCAGGGCTCTGAGGCTGTGGCACCTGGAGCACTTGACACCCTTGGTCTCGCTGTAGCTGCAGCATGCAGACACACACCTGATGTGGGCCAGCCCCAGAGCTCCATCCCTTTTGGAGGGCCCCTTGGTGACTTCCTGGGACAGTTGCATCCTTCTACCTCTCATCTTTTGTGCCCTGGCCAAGGTACCCCCCAGAGGGACAGAGGTGGTCAGTGTGGGCGTCCTGGCAGGGCTGGCCCCGGGAGCTCTGGAGATCCACAGCCCACACTGGCTGTGGACTTCAGTGGGTGCTCTTTCCGCTCCCGCTGAGCTCATAGGTGGCATGTTCTTTTGGTTTTTAATAAGGTGAGTCACACTGGTGGGATTTCTAGATGCCAAGCCAACGCGCTCCCCTTGAACACTTTTACCTTATTGTCACGTGCTCTCGTTCTTCAGCAGATGTCAGGTGGCGACTGGTATTTCGTTTGCCTTTTTTATTTTTTTGCTTCTATTTAATGGAGGATGTTGGTCTATGATTTTCATGTTAAGGTCTTTGTCAGCTTTTGACGACACGAAGCGGGCAGGAAACGGCTCTCTTCTAACAGGATTTTGGAATATCTTGTTAAACACTGGCACTATATCTTCATCAGCTGTTTAACAGAACTCATTGTAAGCATCATCTGTCTTTGGAGCTTTCTTTGCACAAGGGTTTTTGACACCAAGCTCAATTTCTTTAAAAAATTCTTTTTAGTTGTTGATGAACCTTTTTTTTTCTTATATGCAGTGCTAAGAATCAAACCCAGTGCCTCACCCATGCTAGGCAACTGCTCTTCCACTGAGCCCCAGCCCCAGCTCCCCCCCAATTCAATTTCTTTAACAGATATAGAGCTATTCAAATTTCCTGTCCACCTTGTGTCAGTTTTGGTAAGTTGCACTTGTGCAAGAAGTCATCACAGGCTGTCTCCTTTGCCCCGTAAGTGTGTTTCTGATGCGATGACATCGTCCTGCTGAGCTGGGGTCATGGAGACTCCTCATTCCTGGTGTGGGTGATGGCAATCTCATTTTTTGTTTGATCAGTCTTGTCAGGGTCTTATCAAGGCTATTAATCTTTTCAAAAAACTACTTTTACCTTTATTGGCTTCTGCATTTGTTCTGTAATTTGTTGATTTCTCATCTTCATGATTTTTTTTCATCCCTCTATTTATTTTGGGTTTATTTACCCATCTTTCTAACTTCCCAGAGGGACATCTTGGATCATTTGGGGAAGATCTCCCTGTTTTCTAGTGTGGGCATTCAGAGCTATGGTTCCCACTAAGCTCATGTTCAGCTCATCTGAGATCTGCACATCCTCACTTCCGTTGCTTGAACTGTCTTTTAATTTATTTTGTCATTTCCTGACCCATGAGCCTCGGAGCGTTTCACTATCTGGCACATGTCTGAGGTTCTCCCCGGGAGTGTGACCATTCACATCCAGCTAACTCCGTGGTCACCGGGGCATTCTGGTCCACCCTGGGAGGTGCTGAGCGGAGCGGGCCCCACCTGCAGTGGCAGGTCACCTGGGCAGCAGCCCGGAGGAGGCCAGCAGGACTGAGTTGGCCCTGGGAAGGGCAGAGCCCAGGGCTGGGACTGGGAAGACAAGGGCCATGGAGCCCGCCCGGGCTTGCGCGAGGAGCAGGAGCGGCCTGAGGGCGGGACTGCGGCTTCTCTCATCCCAGAGCTCCTGGCAGAGACCGATAAGAGCCGCAGAACCTGCTTCTTCACCTGCTTGCGTTCAATGTATGGTGGCTCAGGACCTAATCTCCTTGAGATGGGCGGGCCACTTACCCTCCCAAGCAGGGAAGTGGACCAAGGCTTTGAGCTGCCAGTGGGAGTCCTCCAAGGAAGGCCTGCTGGCCAGAGGAAGCCTGAGGAGGAGGGTCGCGGGCAGCTGGCTTGTGGTCAGCAAAGGGGAGGTGCAGGGCAGAGGCGGGAGGAGCAAGAGTGGGGCCAGGGGTGCGGCTGTCCCCACTTGACCACAGAGTCCAACCAGGCAGAGCCCAGCACAGGCGAGGCCCTGCCCGCTGAGAAGAACCGCAGTGGACCTCAGCTCCTCTGGGAGTGCCCCCAGCATGCGGGTCCAGGGTCCAGGCCTGTGCGCCCTGGTGCTGCTGACCTGGTTGGTGGGTGCTGCCCATCCATGTGTGCTTGGTGGCAGGGGCCTGAGGCCAGAGTCCCCGGGGCCCCAGAGCAGCAGTGAGATCCCGGTGGTCAGCCCGCAACAGCTCTCTGTGTGGACCCCCTTCCTCACCTCCGTGTGGACCCTGGTGGCCCTCTCATCTCTCCTGGGTAAGCACCCTGCGTCCGTGAGAGGTGTTGGCTTGTCTGCAGGGCAAGCCATGGCTAGGGCCCACATGGCCAGAGGCTTTGTCTCCAGCTGCCCGGGGCATCACAGCCTCCCAGAGTGACCTGCTCTTCCAGATCACCCAGGCGAGATTGCTGGGTGTCCCAGAGCCCATCAGGGGTCAGTGACATACAGAGGAATCTCCAGCTGGCCCTGAGGTCCAGGAGGTTGGCTTCCCTAACCCTACCTGGTGCAAGGCAGCCTCAGAACCCAAAGGAGCGCTCTGGATTACTGGGTTCTCAGCACCCGGCCCCTGATGGAGCAGCCTGATCATCTAATATGCGTGAGAAGTCACAGTGCAGAAAGGAGGGAGGTGGGGGCCAGGGTCCCGGACCGGCTTCCTGGGGCTCCTGCACGTGATATCCACATGGTCCTTATTTCAGCCTCTTCACAGGCTTTGTTTGGCAGCTGAGGGTGTTAAAATTTGTCAGATTTCTCTTCTCTTTACAATGCAAACTGGCATTGCAGGCTGACCACCCTGGGAGCTCAGAAGGATCAGGAACCCAGGCTTTGGGGCTAAAGGACATTGAGGTTAGGACCTGGTGAGTTTCCTCTGTCCAGGATACCTATAGGCACAGAGAGGGGAGACAGGGGCCCCTTTGAGTCAGGGGGCCTCGCCCTCCAAGGTGGGCTAACAGAAGGACACAGGCCCAGTCAGGGCCCAGGACCCCTTGGGGGTCAGGCTGGGGACCTGGCATGAGTCACCTCAACTCTTTGACCCTTAAGGAAGTAGCAATTGACCTGGAGAAGTCATGGTTGTTTTCAGCAAGTGGACAGAATAACTAAGGCCATGTTGGGACCGGGAGCTTGTGAATGGCTGCACGGGTGACCCTGGCCCTACCTCACGTGCTGGGCCTCCCCAGGTCTCATGCTCTCTGAGGGCCCGCGTGTGCCGAGACAGAGCTCTGTGCAAACAGAGAAAGACCCTGACCCCAGATGCACATTCCGGAGGGAAACAGACCCTGATGTGAGTGGTGTCCATGGCATGGGTGCTGATGAAGGCCAGGGGAGCAGGAGGCCTTCAGCTGGCACAGGGAAGACCACTCACAGCGGGCACAGGGAGGGGACTGGAGGGCCAGCTCCTGCAATGGCCATAGCTGGAGGGAGACATTGGACAAGTTGGGGAAGACTCTCAGGGACCTACCCGCCGAGGTGCCCCCTCCCCCGCTGGACACTGTCCCTCACGCCCTCCAGTATCCGCCCCTGAGGTCCAGGCTGTGCTGCAACATGCCGCTTTTAAAGCTCCTGCTGACATTCCCAGTGCGGGTGATCCCAGGCCGGGCAGTGCCAGAGCTCCGTGGCTCCTGCTCATCAGGTACATGGTCAGCTGGTTTCTGGGATATCGAATGCACTAAAATTGCTCCTCAAGCATGTTTTGAGCCCCAAACTCCGGGACCTCAGAATGAGGTGGAGTTTAAGACCTGGCCTTGAAAGAGGTGACTCAGGTTAGAGGAGGTCACCAACGGGACCTGATCCTGACAAGGATCCTTACAAGAGGTCAGGACACAGGGGCACTGAGGATGACCTTGTGAAGACATGGGGATGCCCAGGAGGAGCCAGCTCTGCCCACCTGGGTCTCAGCCCCCAGGACTGCTGCTGCAGCCACTGGCTGGAGTCCTGGTGACCGGTACAGAGAGCCACTCAGGCTTCTTGCTCTGCAGCTCTGTCTCTCCTCCTGACAGCCCCCACAGCTGATTGCCAGGCCCCTCTCACTTGTGTTCCTGCCACCGCTTTCCTTCTTTTGGAGTTCAGCTCCTCCCAGTCTGGTGAGTCATTAAGGGCTTAACAGTTTATTATGAGATTTCAAAATACGCAAAAGCAGAGAGATTAATACGGTGACCCGAGCACTCAGGCTATGGATGTGCGACACTCGTTCCCGATGGAGTATGTGCCGGGTGTTAAAGCAGATTGAAGGTACCGTGGGGTAGCAGACCTTCCGCACCAGCTTGCATCACAAGAACTCGCGTCCACTCACCAATGCGATCACCTCCTCTTGCAAAGCAGACCAAGACTCCTCTATGCCATGGGCGCCCGCCACCTTCCAATGACGGGTGCCTATCTCGTCCTGAGGCCGCGCCACTGCTCCTGCCGGTTCTCCTCTTCCCTCCTGCACTGCCCTCCCACTGGCAGGACAGGATGGCAGGTCAGCAGGGCCATCCAGCTTTCTTCTGCTTCCAGTCTCACTGAAGGTTCCTATGGAGGCTCAGCTGAACCTCAGGAAATGAACTCCAAAAGCACTTTATAGATCTAACACAATCCCATCAGAACCCCCCTGGGGCTTTCTAATAGAAATTAGCCAGCTAGCCCTGAAACTCACCAGGAAGGATGCCCGGGAAGAGCTGCGATGAGCAGGGCGGGAGCAGGTCTGGAGGGCTGGGCTGCCCGAGCTGGCTGGGCTGGCTGCATGGCTGGGTGGCTGGATGGCAGGACTTTCCAAAAAAAAAAACAGCACGTGGTCACCTGGGCTTGGGGTGGGCAGATCACAGTATTAGCTATCTCAGAAGTCTGGGGTCTGGTCTTTCTGTATATTGATTTGCAGAGTTTTCTTTTCCTGGATACAAATCTTTGGCCAGTTTTTTGAGTTGCAAATGCTTTCTCCAAGTCAATAACTTTCTTTATTGCGTGCTTTCTTGGAGAGAAGTCCTTCAAACTCGAACCTCACTTACTGTGAAACTGTCCCCTTTGGTCTCTAGACACTGGTGTGGCAGTTCCAGCTAGTCTGCCTCCCTTGAGAAGTGACAGTTCTTATTCAGCTGTTGTTGTAGCAAACGTCTGTGCATTTGGCCTGTCGATCATGAGCAAATGGATGATTTAAAAGTACGTAAACTAACATTTTCAGAGGGCTCTCTCTCTCTCTAACCACGTCAAGGACACAGGACCTCCTACAAGGGGACAATAGAGAGCTAGGTCACAAGGAGCACAGAACTGATCTTCCTGGCCTATAAAATCGCCAACAGCAACACCAACTTTCGTGGTGCTGTGGAGAGCTCAGGTACTGTGTGCTCAAGGAGCATGCCCAGAGCATGGTTGCCCACAAGAGGTCTCCCTCCAAAGTGCCCAGGTGCCACGTGCACTGAGTTCTCACGTCCTGCCCATCCAGAGCTGCCCCGTCCAGCTCCTTGTGTTGGACTGCAAGGGGTGTGACACCTGCCCTGTGGGTGGGGGCAGGTCCCCCACCCACCCCTCCTCTGGCATCCTGGCCCTGTGAGCCTGCACTCGCAGGCTGCTGTCCCCCAGGGAGAGTCCTGACACGGTGCAGCACCTGCGGGTCCAGTGCTACCAGGCACAGGAGGGTTCCTTTTCCTCCCTATCTTTTCTTTGATCAGTAGAGTGACAGCGTCTCAGAGACAACCGGTGGAGTCCAAGTAGGCCAAGGACCATCATCTTACCAGTGGACTGGGTGAGGGCTCACGTCCAGCCCTCCTTTCCTTGGTGCTGCCCGAGGCCCTGAGCACAGCTTCTTCCCCAGGAAAAGGGGGCAGCTCCTCACTCCCAAAGACTCTCTTTTTAAAATCCCCACTTCATCTTCGGTAGTCATTCTATTTTATTAACACATATTGATCGCACATAGCCGTGGGGTTTGGTGAGATCTTTGCACGTGTGCACACGGGGTGCACTGAACCTCCCCATAGCACCCCCTCTGGCTCCTTCCTCCAACAAAAAAACAAAATCAAGAAACGACCTAGGAACGAATTTCACCACACAGGGAAAGACCTCCACTGTGGAAATCACAACACTGGCAGGAGACATTGAGGAAGAAACAAGAAATGGAGGCCCTCCCCCACTCATGGATTTGGAGGCCCCTCGGGGGATTGGGAGATCCCCTTACTCATGGATCGGGAGGCTCCCCCACGCATGAATTGGGAGAATTAACATTGGCAAAATGTCTGTACCACTCAAGTCAATTTTCAGACCCAAAGTAATCCCCACTAAAATACCAACAACATTCTTCACAGAATAAAACAAGCAACCCTGAAATTCACATGGACTCATATGGCCCCAAAGAGCCAAAGCAACCTGGAGCAGAGGTAACAGGTCTGCGGCCAGCACCGTGCCCGATTTCACGTCACGTGGCTGAGGTGCAGTAGCCAGGGGTCCCAGCAACACACACAGGCAACAGAACAAATCGGGTGCCCAGAAGCCAACGCACACGTCTGCCGCTCAGCAGAGACGCCAGGCACTCAGTGAAGAAAGGAGCCTCTTCAGCAAAGGGTGCCAGAAACTTGACCCTGTCCCCACCCTGTGCAAACAGCTCAAAACATCAAAGACACCAGTGGGAACCTGAAACTCTGACGCACTGGGAGAAAACAAGGGAAACACTGGGAGACGTTGACAGAGTGATTTTCTGGACAGGACTTCAAAAGACAGGAAGAAAAGCAAGAACTGACATGGCTGCGGGGAGAACAGGCTCTGCCTGGCGAGGGCAGCAGCCAGCAGCTGGAGGGAACCCCCGGCCTGGGAGCAAACCTCCCCAGCTCCACCTGAGCGGTAATACCAGAACGCGTCAGGAACCCAAGAAACTCACCACGGCGACAAAGGAAATGTCCAGGAGACACAGCAATCGGTCTGCATAACACGACCCGGAGAAAAGACCAGTGGCCAGCAAACCAGAAAAAGTGTTCCACTCACTGGGCTTCCGAAACGCCAACCCAAACCACCAGGAGACACTGCCTTGCCCAGTCAATGTGGCCGCTGACAGAGTCCAGCAGACAAGACCGTGAATGACTCTCCCTAAGGGAAGGTCTGGGTGTAGAGAGCCCAAGCTTGGGCTCAGGAGCACCTGGCCACACACGCTGGCCTGAGCTGCGTGATGCTGGGCATGGGACGGCTGCCTCTGGGCCCATGGGCACAGTACAGGGAGAGAAGGAAGAGCACAGACAGAACTGGGCCAGACCCAGTGTCCACCTCTGGTGGAGGAATGGTTCAGTCAGCTACATGCAGTCCAGATCATCCACTCCGGGAAGGTTGTGCAGTCCCCTAAAGGGGCAGATGACACCAGAGACAGGGATGGACAGACAGACATGGAGACACAGAGAGAGATCTGGATGACAGCTAGACACAGGGTGGAATGACAGGGAGACCCAGAAACAGAGAGATACATAGGGCATAGAGATAAAGTAGATAAATGACAGGGAGAATCATAGGCAGATAACTGTAGAAGGACAGGTGGTAGGCAGAGCTAAGTGGCAGGTAACGGGTGACAGCTGGTGGTGGCTAGACAGTCACAGGCAGAGTGATGACAGGTGGCCTGGGCACCTACAAATGACAGTTTTGTCACCATGTGGGGAAATCCCCAGGACATTGGGGGAGTGCATACTGCAGATGAGTATGCGCCCCAAGCCCAGGTGGGTGCCTGTTCGGTGACAGCAGGCCACGCCCATGGCCAGCCCTGGGAGGGGTCAGGAGAAGGCAAGGAGGTCTTCCCGCCTGCATCCGGGAGACACAGAACAGGAAGAAATGCCGCAGCCCAGGACTGCCTGCTCCCAGGACTCGTCACGCCTGCTTCTGTACAGCTGGGAGGGAAGGCAGGTGGGCCAGAGTCCCAGGGCCCCTGGCAGTAGGCTCCAGCCCAGAGTCCTTGCCCCAGGCTCACCTTAGCAAAGGAGGAGGCCAAGACCCATAGCCCCACTGCAGCCCCCGACACCAGGCAAAGGCCACTGGAGGACAGCAGGGAAGGAGGTAGATGGCAAACGGCAGGTTGTAGAACCCGCAGGGCAGGCCTCTGTCAGCTCCCTAGGCTGAGGACAGGCTTGGACTATGGCATGCGAGGTCCAGGGGGAGCGGGGGGAGCAAAGGGCAGTGGGGGCAGTCATGGCCCACACGTGGCATGAGGAAAGGGGAAGTGCACAGATACCTGGTGTGTTTCCACGCTACTTGTGTACACACGAACAACTATTCCCTTGCAAAACCTAGGCTGTCAATCAGGACTTCCAAACAGTAATGCTTCGGCAGCCGCAGGGGAACGGCTCCCCAGCCAACTGCTCCCGGACAACACACCCAGCCCTCGCGGAAACAGCTCTTTCCACGCCAACCTGCTGCTGCGGCCCATCTGGGCCCACTGGAAAGTGACCATTCCAAGAGTAGGAACGCCACATTGGCCATGGGGGATGCAGAGACCAAAGGGGGACACAGAGGGGAGCCCGCCCAACACCGTGCCTGGCTCTCCAGTGGGCATCTGTCCTGCATACCCCTCTCTCCCTGTGTCTGCTCCCAGGTGTGCCAAGGCACAGGCTGGCCTCAGCTGGTCTTGGTGGCCACGGGTCACGTCCCGCCCACGAGGCCTAGGGCTGCCAGGCCTGCAGAGCCCACTCCACCTTTGGGTCAGAAGTTGCCGAATGGAACTGGGTTCTGGCCAGGGCTGGGGTCTGTACAAGGCTGGGGTCTAAAGGGGCTGAGGTCTGAATGGGCTGGGGTCTGCATGGACTGGGGTCGGGTCAGGACTGTATTTTGGACAGGCTGGGTCTGGGCTCTGAAGGAGTCTGGGCAGGGTTGGTCTGGGCTGGCCCAGGCTTGGGCACAGGGAGGCTGGACCCCCTGAGGTGTGCTCTTCTCGTCAGGCTGGGATGGTGGGCAGACCCAGGGGTAGTCTCAGCCCAGTCGCTGGGTTCCTCCTAATATAGCCTGCTCCTCCCAGGGCTGTTGACCTCACCACCTTCAGGCAGCCAGTGTGGCCAGCAGAGGGCAGGCCACAGCAACAGTTTCTGCCGCTCCTCATGCTGCGGCAGGAGAGGGACCTGGCCTTCCCAACACTCTGGTTGGTCTTGGGAACACCTGTGCTTGTCTGGGTCTCTCTGTTTTAATGTTACTGGAAACAGCACAAGCTCCTGGGTGGCCGTGTGGGGCCCATCCTCAGCCCGTACCCACTGTGGGGACAGATGCAGGCCCCACTGAGCCCACATGGAGGTCAGCTTCATGACCAGGCAGTCCTGCCTCCAAAATCCCAGCTCCTGCCTGGCTTCTCACAGGGAGACGTGCTCCTGCATCCCAGGCTGAGTGGACACTTCCTGCCCCACATCCTGCCTCTGTCCAGAGCACCCTTGGGCCCCTGTGCAACAGTTAGTCTTGGGTAGTGATCCTCGCGGGAGCAGGGGGATCTCTCTGTTGCTGTCAGCCCTAGAGGAGCTGGCGACAGGGCTCTGTCTAGGCTCCAGCAGGGCCACAGACCTGTGCCCCCCTGTGGCTCCTGTGCTCCAAGGTGGACACGCACCAGTCAGTGGGTGCAGGATGACCTCAGGGATGCGGCGGGCTGCTCTCCTTAGGGTGAAGGGCCACCCACTCCCTGAGAGCCCCATCCGCCAGGGGCTGCCACCAAGCTCCCCAGCTGGGGTGGGTTCCTGAGGGGCGGTCCCAGGTGTCCGAGCTGATTATCCCCAGGACGGCAGTGTGCAGGTAGCTTGTCCTGGGCAGGCGCAGAGGGAGGCTGAGCTCTATGAAAGGCAAGGTCACCCCACAGGCCATGGCCCCTGCCTACTCGGGCGTTCGCCGGCCGGCCCCTCCCAGGCGCCCAGCCCGGGCTTGCCGCTGCATTTACTTTCTATTTATAGTTGTCTTGTTCTGTGTGAAGGATAATTTTATAACCTGCCTGAAATTCCTCTGGGAATGGGCAGGGTGGACACCCTGGATAAACAAGTGCCGTGTGAGTTGGCAAAGGGTGGTGGCGCCTCCGTTTCCTCTGTCCTCTGTCCTAAAGATGCTATGGCCCGAAGGAAGCTCCGTGTCAGGGCACCAGGTGCCTTGGCAGGGCCGCAGCCGCTCCCACAGCTGGTCTCCACACCAAGCTGGGAAGGAGGCCGCTCCAATTCCCAACAGTCCAGGTGTGTGTTTGTCCATGAGAAAAAGGTTTGCGGAGACTGTCCACTGCCCAAGGTGCCCCAGGCCACTGCTCGGACTCTGCTGCGTCCACTCCTCTAGGCACATGCTACTGTACCAGAACCTTTCTTTCAGCATCTGGCACTTTCTGTGTCTCTGAGTTACGGGTGGCAGCTGCCCTGGCCAGGCCTCTCAGAACTGCACAGCATCTGGACACAGAGGTCATTGCCTCCGGGGGCTGATGCGGCCTCCCAGTTGTTCTGTTTATTGACAGCTTGGCTGAGGAGCAATAAACTTCATCAACTCTGCGGAGTGTCGACTTGGTGTTGGGACATGTGCCTCCTCTGGTGGAACCCCACCATAAACACCATAAGGAACTTCCCGCCCACAGAGCCCTCCTGGGGACGGCAACGCCCAGCCCTCCCCGGCTCCTGGCACCACACCGTGTGCCCTGAGGAGCGGCCCTCACCTCAGCTCTGGGGAGAGGAGACGCCTAGCTGCCTCCTGCCTGCCAGCACGCGACGTGAGGCCAGGCGTGTCGAGCCGATGGTGCGCGCCTGAGGGTCTCCGACTGCAGCAGGTTCCTAGTCCGCCAGCTCCTGACAGGACGGGATGAGCGCTAGGCCCGTTTCTCCTGGCTCCTGTCTTGAGCTTATTTAAAGTGGTTCTTGTAAGGGGGACTTGTTGGGCGTTGGCTTTTTCCAGTCTGACAACTTTGCTTCCTGACGGGGGTATTTAGACCCCTGACAACTCAGGGGATGGTTGATGAGACCGGCTTCAACTTATACTCCTGTCTGCCCCATGTCACCTTCCTTCTCCGATGCAGTCTTCCCCCGAGGTCTGGCTGCTCTTAGTGGCGTCTGTGTGAAGCAGTTGCTGGGGCTTCGATGCCCATTCGTGGTCTACCCCTCCAGGTCCAGCAGGTTCCGCCCCTTCCCCAGCCCTGGCGGCTTCTGCCATCCACTTTCCTGCGTGTGCGTCCACCTCTGAGTCCAGGGTTAACCTGGTCCCTTCATCTTGGGATCACTGTCCACCTTCCCTGATGTTCGCTGTCTTGAAAACACTTCTTCTGTGTATCATTTCTGAGTTTTTTATTTGGTCCAGGCAGCTGTTAACTCTGGTCCTAGTTACTGCATCTTAGCTAAAAGGGATCCCAGTGAAGTATTTTTTAAATATTTTATTTTTTAGTTGTACTCAAGACCTTTATATTGTTGATTTATTTTTATGTGGTGCTGAGGATCGAACCCTGGGCCTCGCCCGTCTACGTGAGCGCTCTACCGCTGAGCCACCACCCTTTGCCCCCCCCCCCCGGTTAAATATTTTTTAAAAAACTTTTAGAATAATCCATTTAGAAATAACTCATTATTGTTTGTATGTCATGTGTATTCATTGAAAAAAAAAAAAGGAAGCCACAGAGAAGTGTCAGTCAGCTTGTCGTTGCTGTGACCGATCCCTGAGAAAAACAGCTGAGAAGAGGAAAGGTTTACTTTGGTTCATGGTTTGAGGTTCAGTGCGGCTCCGTTGCTCTAGGCCAGAGGTGAGGCAGAACATCATAGTGGAAGAGTGTGATGGAGGACAGGTGCCCAGGGCATGGCAGCCCAGATGCCAAGAGATGCTGGGAGAAGATGAACCTCTCCAGGTGCAACCCAAGGGCCACCTCCTCCAACTCGGTCCCACCTCCCAATTGTGCATTCAGCTTTCAGTGAGTTGATCCAGCCAATGGATTAATCCATGATGATGTCCCAGCCCTCATGACCCCTCATTGTCTAAAAGCCCCACCTCTGTACCATGAGACTTTGCATTTATCAAAAACATTATAAAAATTTAACAACAAAAAAAGTCTTGGGAACCTGCCACCTGGAGTGCTATTAAGCCAGAGGGTATCTCTGCTCAGACGCTTCTGCACATGTCTGTACCTAATAGCCGTCCTTGCTGGTGACAGTCACAGTTTGGTCTTTTACTAACATCACATAGTGACGTTTACTCCCCATGCCATTGGAAGCCTCAGTTGTGGCACTGCTGTTTACAGTTGCCACTCGTCGGGTCCACACATCTGACTGTTGGGGCAGCAGGACTGCAGGTGGGGCCAGATGGGCTGGGAGAGCGCGGCAGGGAAGGGGCGGGAACCAGGTGGGGCCTCGCTGTTACGCGGGCCTGCTGGGCCTGCTGGGCCCGAGTCAGCACTGGAGATTGCTGCGGGCCTTGCTGCACATCCCAGGTGTGCACGGTGTGGAGGACAAACTGGGGGTTACCACGGTGGGTGTCTACTCTCCTTCACCCAACGACCCCCCCGTCAGGACTCAGCCTAGTCAACTCCTCCAGGAAGCCTCCTCCACATCCAGTTGGATGCTGTTCTTTGGGGCAGGCCCTGGACTGTGGGGACCCCAACCAGGAGCTCTTTCATTGCGGGAAATGAGGGTCAGAACCCTGAGATCTGGAAGCAACACTCTATTAGTGGCCGTGGCCCAGAGGGATGATTACCAAAGTCTGAGCCCCGAGCGCAGCAGGCTTCACTGTTATACACAAGCCAGCTCTGGGTCCATCAAGGCAGGGAGTTGGTGCCGTTCTGCTGGAGGATGCATTCTACATTCCTTATATACGGGTGCAAGCTGGTCAACCCCTAAGGGCTCTGAGCTGGTGCAGCTTAGGGACTTCTACTGCACTCAGCCTACAGGGGGATCCTTCTGTTCCCGTTACTTTGTTCCCTGCTTCCTCTGCTGTGGTCATCTGTTAGAGGTACCTGCAGCCTCTGCAAGCCTCTCTGGGGAAATGTCACTGGGCAGAGCTGCTGGGTGCCAGCTGGCAAAGCCACAGCCTAGGCACTTACACTGCCGAAGTTCCCATTTTGTTCACCCACTTTCAGAGCAGAACCCCCTCCACTCCTCTCTGGCCTCCAGCACCCTTAAGAGAAGAAGCTTGGCCACTGCAACCCAGCATGGCCTGGGAGGAGTGGCCCTTGCCCGGTCCCCGGTCCTGGGCAGAGAGTGGGCCACCCACAGGCCCTGCCATGCACGGTGGTATCAGGAGCACTTTCTCCTTCTGGGGCTCTGGCTGTTCAGGCATTAGGACCCCAAGGCTCGCTTGCTGGTTCAGAGCACAGAGGCCCTCCATCCTCTGTACTCTGCAGGTTCCCATCCTCAGGTCAGCCAGCTTTGGATCAAAGGTATTTGGAAAATAACTGTATCTGTAGGCTAGACATGGGCAGACTTTTTTCTTGTCATTATTCCCTCAAAACATACAGTATAAAACTATCTGCATGGCATTCAGGTTTTATGAGTGATCTGGATGATTTAAAGTATCCTGCAACTGAAGAGGCTAAGGCAGGAGGATCCCAAGTTCAGGGTCAACTGGGCAACTTAAACCCTGTCTCAAAGTTAGATATTGAAAGGTATCGGGATGCAGCTTAGTGGTTCAATTCTTTGTTCCTAAAAATAAAACTGAAAAAGTAGTCTCCAGGAGAGTGTGTATGAGTTCTCTGAAGACACTGTGTATTTGGAGACCTGAGCATTGTGGATCGTGGCCTCTGTGAGGGTCCTGAGCTATTATGGTTGGATCAGAACTTACCAGAAATGTCAGAGAACCCCAGTGGTCATACGATGGCTCACACAACCTGAAACCCAATGGGAAGACAGATGGCGTGTAGCGGAGTGAGCCTGGCACCAGGGTCTTCGTTCATCCAGATAAATGGAAATGAGCTCATGGTGCATTACCCACTGAAGAGCATCATTGTATCTTGGGACCAGGCCAGGTGTGTGTGGTCCCCAGCATGGCTCTGGTCCCCACGCCTGTGAGCCCATCAGGGTAAGAGCATGGCTCACGTGGGATTGGCACTGGCATTTGTCCAGCTGTCTGGCACATCCTGCCCTGTGGTGTTTGGCTAGCACCTGCCCACACCCTATGCCATGTTGCATCCTGAGAGGTCCCTAGGGGACCAGCCTACCCACGAGGCTCTAGGAATTGCTCCCCATGTCCCCCAAGGGCTTTGGGCAGTCCTCCTGCCCCAACAGCTTCTGGCCAGGTGCCCTCCACCAGGCTGCCAACCACTTGACAGCTGGTGTCCAGATCCTTGGGTGCATCTGCTGGCCAGCTCTGCATGGCTGAGCTTGTGGCATGGAAGCACCCTCAGGTGTGAGGAAGAAGCCTGGGTCTCAGTCACATGAGGCCCGAAGGAGTCCACTCAGCACTGGCAGTATCTGCTCTGTGAAGTACCCGGGATCCAGCGGAGGGGGTTGTGTCGCTGTCCCAGCCTGGGCCAGGCCCGAGTGCCCTGCTGCTGTCCGGCCAGCTCCCCAGCAACATCCCCTCCACCACCCAAGCCAGTTGAGCTCTTCCTTCTGCCTGGGAGTCTCCAGGCGACCCCTTGGGGCACCCCACCCCTCCAGGTTGGGTCCACAGCTTTGGCACCCGAGGTCCAAGGGGCCAAGCCTGCACTGTGGAGGGACTGCTACCGGAAGTCAGCGAGGCTGCATGAGGGGCAGGAATAATCAGCTGTCACAAAGTCCAAGCCTGGAATCCTGGGGACTTCACTGGTAGGAGCGGCTGTCTGCCAGCCTGCTCACCATCCTAAACCTGGTTTGGCCCCGAGCGCCCCGTGTCCCAGCCAGAGCCAGGCTGTTGAGGGAAGGAGGCATAAAGCATTGGCCAACCTGGGGAAAAGGACAGAGGACCGGGAAAGGCCACCAGGAAGACCCTGGAGGCTGGCCCCACAAGGCAGAGGTCACTGGTGCTGGGGTCAGAGCCAGTTCATGCTGTCTGCCGCTGTGCGCCCCACAACTGCACGAAGCCAGTTCTTCTGAGCCAAGCCCCGGTACAGTCCAGGGCTCCCCAGAGTCAACTGGGGGCCATACTGTGACAGGCGTGGCCTCAGGGTGAACTTTCCTCCTGATAAGCCCCTGGAGGCTGCTCTGGGCCTTGGCAGGAGTGGACAAAGTCACTTTCCCCAACGTCCTCCTTCCCGGCATCTTCCAGGAGCTGCCTGAACCTCCCAAGAGCCGTGAAGGTCAGACGCTAGCGCTGTGGAAATGCCCTCGCCCCATGCCTAGCAAGTGGCCCTGTGGAGTCCACCCACCCACAGGCATAGTGCCCCAAGCATCGCCCAGGACAAGCCTCGCAGGCCCCAGAGAAGGTAGTGAGGAGATCTCCGTCCTTCTGGTGGATGGCTCCGGAGGCCCCAGCAGGTGGAGGTCACCCAGTCAGACCCTCTTGATAGTGGGTGGCTGGCGAGTGTTGATCACAGGTCGTGGGGGCCTCAGGCACCCTCCAGGGACCCAACCAAGGGTAGGGAAGGACTCAGGACTAGTTCACAGCAGCTCATCCAGCAGGTGTCACCTCCCTGAATGCGCCAGTGTGGAGGGCTGTCTTTCATTGCAGTTGAACCCAGTGTGCCTGCAGCTGGTGCTGAGCCAGACACATCCCAGGGGCAGTGCACTCAGGAAAGGTGGCCAAGGACTGATGGCCAGAGGCTCCAGGCTGACCAGAGGTTCCTCACTGACCATGGGACCCAGGCTGAACAGGAGCTCTCCACTGACCATGAGCTTCCCACTGACCATGGACTCCCCACTGACCATGAGCTCCTCACTCATCAGGGCCTCCATGCTGACCAGGAGCTCCCCACGGACCAGGGACACATGCTGTCTGAGGCCCCAGATGACCCAGGCTGCTCTGGGAAGCCTTTGAAGGACAAGCCTGTCCACTCCTCTCTAGTGGGCCTGGTGGTCTGGGCATCACAGGATCTTGAGGGAGTGTCTCACTAAGCTCTGGGTACATGTGGTGGTGCAGGCCTGGACCATAGCAGCTCCAGAGGCTGCGGGAAGGGCCACTAGTTCCAAGCCAGCCTGGGCAACTTCACCAGACCCTGTCTCAGGATAGACCTTGAAAGGCCTGGAGTGCCAATCATGGGTGCGGATGGGCAGGAAAGCAAGCATGCACACAGACCCTGTGTGCCCTGGAGAGTGGCAATCTGCTGGTGTCCCATGGCCCCACCAGGACACACGATAGCTGTGACCTGCCTAATAACTAGGCTGGACAGGGCCATAGGGACATCCAGTCCTGGAAGCCTCGAAAGACGCCCTTGGGGTGGCCGCGGGCCGCCTCTTGTCCCAGCAAGGACACCCCCATCACACTGCTCTCTGCAGGAAGCTCTGTGGCCAGGGAGAGGACTTCCAACCACCGGGCACCGTTGGTTTGCCTCCTGGGTGGATGCGGCCCACGTGCCGCAAGCCCAAGCCCTGGAATCTGACCTCGGACGGCAGACCGCCCTTCCCACTCAACTTGCAGCATTTAAAGCCCATAAAAAGTAAACGGGGAGAGGCAGTGGAAGTGCAGGCACCACCCACTGGCCACAGCTTCAGCCTGCCACGGAGCCTGTGGCCTTCCCAACCTCTGACCTCCTTCCAGCGCCACGCTGGCTAAAGGTTAGGATAGTGCACGGACCCCAGGTCTTCTGGGTTCCTGACAGGAGCCCTGCCCCTGGGAAGCTGGGAAACCGGGCCGGGACTGGCCTGTGCCCTGAGGACAGGTGCAGACCTTGGAAGGGAAGTAAGGTAGGCTGGGAAGGGCTGTACCTGAGACCCCCAGGGGGGATTTCACAGCTCACGCCCTGGCCCTCCATCCCACCCCTCCCACCGTGGCCCTCGACCTCTTGCCTGCCCTGCTCTGCAGCTGCAGAATCCCAGCCACCTCACACAGCCCCCTTCCCGGGGTCCAGGAGCTGGGAGGTCATCTTAGGGGTGTCCCTGGACCTGGAGATATTCCAGAATCGTGACTGGAAGGCAGATCCCTTCCAGAGAGGATGGCCCAACCCCAGGTCCACCAGCCGAGGGCCCAGGACAGCTCCTAGCTCAGCAGGACAGTGGTGGGAGCAGTGGGCCCACTGTTCAGGACCGCCCACTCGGCCCCGCCCCAAGGTTCCTCTGCCTGAATTGCCCTGTCAGGGGCCCTGATGGGATGGGGCCGGTGAGGCAGGACGCAGGGCCCACTCTCACCCTTGAATGCAGCTGCTCCTGGCGGCCCTGGGCCCGGTGACAGTTTGGAATCTGGCAGTTCCGTAGACACAGTGAGCAGACCCAGCTTGGGGATTGTGCTGGTCCTGAAGACTCAGTGTGATCCGTAGCAGCAGGAAAGCCTGGGCTCCTGAGGTCCTCGGAGGGTGGGACTGGCATTGCTGCTGGCCCTGCAGAGAGGGCTAAGCGTCCTTTCTGGCAGGTCTCAGTGCCTGCTCTCCTGTGATCATGACCACTGACTGTCCTGCCCTGAGCTTTCTGCGTCCTCTGCCAAGAAGCTGGTGAGTTGAGGCCTGTGGGGGACTCCCAAGTGCCCACCACTAGTGACCTGGCACAAGACCTCATGCGCTCCCCAGTGCGGTACAGAGCAGGAAGGCAGATTAGATCCATGCACCCACCCAAGGAGACGGCTTGGGCCTTCCACCAGGGGTCACTGCTTGCAGTCGACAGTCATGCCCACCTTGGCAGCCAGGGAAGAAGCCCTGCCCAGATCCCACCCTCTGAGAGCCCCAGGCCTCTGGGCCCCAGAGTTCTGCAGCGGGAAGCAGCATTGGAGGAGATTGGTCAGGAGAAGGTTGAAGGGCACCAAGGGCCACATGCTGTCCACACATGTCCATGGGTGGAGGGGGTCCTGCTGGCCAGGGAGGCTGTGCACGATCCTGGGCCCAGTCTACCCTGCCCTGGACCCCTACTTCCCACTGGGGTGCACCCATCCAAGCATTGCAGTGTCCACTACTGACCCTTTATCTGTACCAGGCCCTAGGGCATGACACACATCAAGGAGGTGACCAGCTGGGCCTCATCACCCCAGGTGCTCAGCCCCTTGGGCATGTCCAGTGCTGCATGACAAGTGCAGGAAGCATTCTGACCCCCATATCTCAAGTGGCCACCTGGAAAACACTATGCAGTTTGCCTGAGCTCCCTGTGGCTGTCCCATCTGGAACAGGCTGCTGGACAGAGCAGACCGCCAGGGGCCCGTGGTGATTGACAAAGCCCGTGCGTGGGGTCTGGATGTGCTCGTCCTCTCCCTGGGTTCCCATCCAGGCCTTGGGGCCCACTCCTGGATGCTTCAGGGCTGGAAGGTGGCAGGAGAGCCTGGTCCTTGCCCTGCTCTGAAGACCCATGGGACTGTCCCTCAGGGGATGAGGTCAGGACAGCTGCTCTCGCCCCATCCTGGGGACACAGGCTGGGCAGTGTTCTGCAGGGGGAGGGCCCACCACACATGGCCTGGAGGCCTGGGCGGGCCCTGCACTGGGGATACTCTGTCTCCTTCCCTCCTGTAGGCACCTCCTGGTATCACCGGGGACACCATCTGTGGGAGCTGGCCAGGGGAGTGTGGGCCAGAGTCTCTACCCCCAGAGGACTGGATCACTAGGTGCTGAGGGACAGGAGGCAGCCTGACCCCTTCAGTGCAGCCTCCTGTCTGCCCTGGTCAGCTGGGGAGGGCCACGAGCCTCCTCAGGGCTGCGCTCCAGGCTGCCTCCCCGGAGACTCGTGAGGTTTCTGTGACGCCAAGGGCGGCCCCGCCAAATGCGAGTGCTCCTGGAAACCGCAAGCTGTGTTTGTGTTTGAGTCGGGTCCTCACATACAGAAGCCCATCCTCAAGGGCAGAGAATCACGGGCAGCTGGGGGCAGCTTCCTGCACTTTCCCAAAGCCGGACAGGGGTGTCCCTGTGCCAGGACTGGGCTGCACCACTGTGGCCTGGCTTTTTCTGAGCTACTGGGTGTCTACCTTCGTTCCCCTCTGACTGATGCCCGGGCTCTGCCAAGGCTCCCAACCACCCTGGGGGTCCACCCAAGCCATCTAGGGTGGGCCTGAGGCAGGCCATGGCAGGGAGCCGCACTCCAAGCCTGTCACCACACCCTCGAGGCGAGGTCCCGGCTCCCCTTGGGGGTACCTCCGCCGCAGCATGACTCCTGCATTCTGGTCTTGTTCAGGAGCTCTGCTGTGTTGGGAGATGGACCCTCTGCAAGGAGGAGAGGGCAGCAGGCCAGGAGGGAAGGGGGACATCTCCTGGAGCGGAGGCCTCGAGGACAAAAGGACTCCGAGGCCTGAGAGGTGGCTCCAGGAGTCCGGTGGAGGGAGGCTGCCTGCCCTGGGAGGTGAAGGCAGGGAAGTGGGCGGATGGTGAGGCTGGCCCTGCCCCACTGCGGGAGGTCACCGGGGGCTCCCTGGGCTGCTTCAGGGGGCAGATCAAGGAGAACTGAAGGTGGAGGTCAAGGCTGTCCAGGCAGGAGGGACCGTCCTCTGCCACAAGAAGGAGAGAGCTGGGGTGGAAGGGGTGGCCTGCCTTGGGGGTTCCCCTCTTGCTCCCCATTGCCCTCAGAAAGGAGGCCACAGAGGGGTCCAGGCAGCTCCTGGAGGGCTGAGGAGGAGCAGTCTGGGGGGGCCAGGATCTGGGAGGTAGCTGCCTGGGCAGGCCAGCCCTGAGGTCCAAGATTGGGCAGCGCAGTGTCCACTCTGAATGGAAGCCACTGTTGGGTTATGGCCAGCAGTGAGAGCACGGCGCCCTGTGCCATAAACATTAATTAGCACGAGTTAATATATAATTCCCCGCCCCGCAGTACCTCACCCTCGCCAGGGCTATTGTTCGATAAGGATTTAATGAGGAGGCAGGACAGCACCAATCGGCCTTCCCTCACTGCAGGACCCCAAGGTCACAGGGAGGGAGCTGCGACCCAGACTGCACGCAGAGACTGCTATGGGGGGTGGTCCAGGCCCTGCGTCCCAGCCTGTCCTGCTTTGGTATGACCTTCTATCTTCGTCTGTACTGTAGTGTCCCTGGGGTCAGGGTCCTGCCATTCTCTGTGCCATGGTGCATGCGAGCCTGGCGAGGGCTCATCTATACAGGTAGCCGTGGGCCCAGGCTGGCCAGGGCCCTCCCGCCCGCAGTAGCCTTTCCCTCTCCACTCAGACAGACCTGGGGGGTGGGGCAGAGGCAAGGTCGGCACACAGTGACTAGCAATGGCTGGGCAGCTCCAGGCCAGGCAGCTCCCTTCCTGCAGAGAGGCTGTGGCTGCAGGAGAGGCAGGAATAGGGCCTGCCATAAACGGGGCCCTCCCAGCCCATCCCAGAGTCCAGGAGAGGCCAGGGTGCTAGAGCCGGCTTGTGGGTTTATAGCCCTGCGGCCAGCAGGTGGGGGCGCCCAGCCAAGGCGTCACCTTCCAAGGGTGCAGGGGCAAAGGAGATGTGGGAGGAGGTCTCCCAGGCCTGCCCTCTCCCCTGAGCACTCCGTCTGAGCACTGACTTGTGCCACCAGGAGTCCTTGGGCCAGAGGTGTGGGGAGCTATGACCCCTTCCTTGGGGGAGGCAGAGCCGGGGGACCTCCCTTCAAGCACAGTGCCCCCAGACGAGCTGGTATGGAAGGAAAAGTGGGAGTTCTGGGCAGACACACAGCAGAGCCAGAGGTGCTCCCGAGCACAGGGCCGGTAGGGCCGGCTCCCACCAAGGCCCCCACTCTAGAGATGCAGGACCAGCCCCTGGGCACACGTGCACCCACAGGCACCAGCTCCAGGGAGCTCTGCAGGGAACCCCTTCCTGTCAAGCGTGGTTTTCCCTGTGGATGCAGTCACTGCGTCCCTTCACGCCCCACCGGCCCCACCTCCTAGCTCAGCCGGTGGGCAGAGCTGGCTTGGGGAGCAGGTGCACCCTGAGCTGGCCCCTGTGCCAGCATTGGTGGCTCAGACATCCCTGCTGGCTTCCTCCTGCTGACCATCACACATGGGCACGTCCCCTCGTGGCTCTGGGCACTTGCAGACTAATAATAAAGCAAATTTGCTCTACAGCAGATATTTAAATAGTCACTTGGCCAGCCCAGACTGGGAGACCAATGAGGCCTCTCCCCCAGCACATCTGGCAGGAAGAGCCTCTGCCACGGCAGGGGCCTTGGGCATCCGGGCAAGCCTCACGTATGGGCAGGGGATCTGAGCTTTCCCTGCTGCTGTCCCGTGCCTGGCATCATGATGGGCTCAGCATGCTGCCAAGGACAAGGACCACCCTGCTTCTCCCACTGCTGCCCTGGGGCTTGGGGAAGGTGCAGTGTTTCTGCCATGGGGTAAAGTTGGGGGGGGGGAGCCGCAGGTGTGGTGTGCTGGGCTGGGGCGATGACTGACCCCTAGCAGAGCGCTGGCCCCAGGGTCATCTGGATACATAAGCCAATACTGTCAGCACCGTGGTTCCCCCGCCCAACAGCCTGTCAGACTCAGGGATGGGTGTGTGCATTCTGGCTATGCTCTGTGGGGGCCTCTCACCCCTCACCCCTCCTCGCCCCAGCAGTGCCTCAACTGGGACCATAGCAAGCAGCCTCCGTGCACCTGCAGAGCCCCACCCATCTCCTACACAGGGCAGCCAGCCTCCCACATGGGCACCTACCCTGCTTCCACTGACCCTGAGTGGGCACCTTCCCCTGGGGAAGGTGGGCTGGCAAGGTACCACTCCCACCATCTGGTGATGTGGAAGCCGGGGACAGAGAGGTTAAGCAACTCCCTGAGGCAACATGGGCCCTGGGGGTCCAGGGTGCCCCAGCAAGGTCACAGAGTGGGGGTCGGCAGCGTCCTGGCGCTGTGGCCCTGGGCCAGCCCCAACGCCTTCAGCTTCCCTGCTTTAAAATGGGATTAGGGGCACACTGAGAGTGCCGGGCACCGGCCCACAGGGTTCCCAGGGGTATTAGGTGAAACACAGGTGGGGACGCCTGACGGAGCGGCCAGGGCTGTTGTTTTTCTGTGTGTGAAATACCCAGTCTCCAAACGGGGAAATCCAGCGGAACAATGAGACATTCAATCAGAGGAGCACGAAGAAGAGTCCTCAGGCCGGCGTCAGGGCCCACGTGCTGCTGGAGAACAGCGGTCTGGGTGCTGCCCCTCGGGGGCACCTGCCCCTCAGAGGCTTGGAGCCCCATCACGGAGGTTGGCTCCCTCGCCAGGGCTGTGGGCGAGGCTCCACCAGCCCCAGGTCAGCACCTGGCCTCCGTCAGGCACCAGAGCCAGTTACTATGATAGACACTCGGGCATTTCAAGGCCAGGGAGGTGAAGCTGGCTAGGAAATGGCGCACCAGCCCGCGTCCAGCACTGCGGGGAGGCCGCTCTGCGGGGCGGGAAGCAGGCTGTGCCCTCATCCAAGGAAAACACCCTTGTTTTCACAAGCCCAAACAGCGGAAGCATGAGATTGATTTTTAAAAATATTATTCCTGAAACCTAAACTCGCCACTGGTGTTCTGGCAGCCAGCTGTGGGGCCTTCAGGTCTGGTCACCTGCATCCCCCGGAGCTTGGCTGCAGCTGCTGGTGAAACGCATCTGAACTGGCGCATGGTCTTCCACCCCATGCCACGGAAGTGGCTGCCTTGCCCAGGTGGGCTGCTGGGTGGGGAGTGGCTGCCACGCCCTCCCAGGGCCACTACAGGTGACTCAGACGGCACTGGCACCCTAATCCCGCCTCAGTATTACATCCATAAACCCGCGGCTCCTGTTTCTGGGAAGAAGTCCGGGTTTATGCCCCACACGACCACGTCTGCTTTATAGCCCAATTGACCTCAGCCCAGCCAGGGCTGGCCCGGGACAACCTGTACCCACCTGGGGTGAGCGTGTGGTGGCCAGGCCCTCCTGTGAGGTCTTGGTGGGCTGGGTCGGGGAGGGGCTGCAGACCTGCCTCCAGGATGGAGCAGATGGGCAAGAGCAGGGGCAGGGCACAGCTGGCCTCAGGAGGCCTCCTCTGTCCAGCAGGGAGCCTCCCCATACACGCCAGGGGCCCAACGGGCAGCTGCGGAGAGAAGGTGGCCTGCCCAGCTGCTCCTGGGGATGAGGGGCTCAGGGTCCCCTCCTTTCCTTCCCAGAGCCCACCTGTGAAGCCCCACCCACAGGGCCCAAGGAACGGGACTAGGTGTGGGCCATTCAGGGCAGAGAGGGGCATGACCCCTGTCTTCCAGCTCTGACAGGTCGGAGGACGGAGTGAAGAGCCCACCCTGGCCCTCCACAGCCTCCTGTGTCCCTGAGCATGAGGCAGGGTTGGCTTTGAGTCCAGTGGCTTTGATGGAGGAAGCTGAGGGGGCCTTGTGTGCAGGACACTGAGTCCTGCCCGCTGGGTGCCAGCTGGGCCTGGCGTGAGCGACATTCCACTTTGGAGGCTAATGAGTGCCAATGAGCGCTGCGCTCTCCACCTCTGCCCAGGAATTCCCTCCACGCAGGCAGCCTTCCTCTCTGGGGAATTTTCCACTGTCAGGTGAGCAGCTGTCCCCATGGCTGCCCAGCATCCTGCACTTTTTTGGTTCATAGCTCCTTTTCCTTCCCAGGAGGCCAGAGCCCTAGATGGGGCTGGCCCTGGTGACCCAGGAAACCAGGGACCCAGCTTCCCCAACCACAAGGCCTGGGGTCCTGCCTGGGGTCCGGCCTGGGGCCTTTGTTCTGTTGCTGGGAAGCAGGGCCGCAGGGCTTGGATGGCTCACAAATTCCTACCTGAGTCCCCAGAGGGGCCTGTGGCCGACTGCTGTCCTCACCCCCGACTTCCCTGAGCTTGGTGGTACCCAGGTGGTGCCCTCCCATCCAGGCTGACCTGCTCTGGGAGCAGAGCAGAGGAGGTGGTGTATGCTATGGAGGGAGCTGCAGCTGGTCCTCTCCACCGTGGGTGGCCCTGCCTGGGCTGCCTGGAGGCAGGGGGGGCTGGCCCTGCTCCCTGGGGCTGCACACCACCTGGCACTCCAGCAACCCTGGATGGACCTGGAGGGAAATGGCTGTGGCCCCACCAGCTGTACCAGGGGCCTTTGTTCCCTGGCAGCTATCCCCAGCAACTGGGGGTTGCACCTAGCCCTGTCCCCAAGTCTCCATGACTGTGTGGAAGGGCAAAGTGCAGAGCGGTCCAGGAGGCCCCACAGACAGACATGGGGCCAGGGCTGTGGGACTTGAGGGCACACCGGGGAGTTCTGGACTCACTGCTGTGAGCCGAGCTGTCATTTTCTGGGAAGCCTCCTTCATACTTGCTGAGAAGCACTGTCAGGACTGAAGTATGAACAAAGTCATGTCCACCCCCAGGAGCGGGGCTGGACCCTGGGTCGGTCCCCCTGTTTGGCCCTGGGGAACTGCACCTCCTAAATCCTTCAGTGCACAGACCGTGGGCCACAAGGTCAGCAACTCCTCTGTGACCCATGGTTCCAGTCATCAAGGCCTGTGGCCATTGATCCCTGCATGAGGTGGGGCCCCACTGGGATGGCCACTGCGTGTGCCCAGAGGTCCTGGCCCCAGTCGAGCAACCTGGAAGGGCCACATGAGGAAGCTCCTAGGCTGTGCGAAAGCCATGTGCTGCCACCTCTCCAGGAGGTCTGAGGCTCAGAGGACAGCTGGCACTGCCCGCCATGCTGTCCCCATGGTCTCTGGCCCACCATGGTGTACAACATGAGGATGCCAAGCAGGGCCTCTGGGTCCCCTCGGGGCCTCTCACACCAGTGTGCCGCAGACATGCAGGGACACTGAGACTGCAGATATACGCAGATCCCACCCTGGGAGATGGACCTGGACCCAGCCGGCCCTAGGCCTTTTCCTCATACAAGGCTCCCAGTCAGAGGGACTGGGCCCGCCTGATCCTTCTGATTAAAAATGGAAGCCCTAGGAAGGGGAGGATGGGGAGTTCTCTGCTGTGGGCTGAGCTGTGGGCAGAGCTGTGGGCGAGCTGTGGGCAGAGCTGTGGGCAGAGCTGTGGGCAGAGCTGTGGCTGAGCTGTGGGCAGAGCTGTGGGCAGAGCTGTGGCTGAGCTGTGGGCTGAGCTGTGGCTGAGCTGTGGGCAGAGCTGTGGCTGAGCTGTGGGCAGAGCTGTGGCTGAGCTGTGGGCAGAGCTGTGGCTGAGCTGTGGGCAGAGCTGTGGCTGAGCTGTGGGCAGAGCTGTGGCTGAGCTGTGGGCAGAGCTGTGGCTGAGCTGTGGGCAGAGCTGTGGCTGAGCTGTGGGCAGAGCTGTGGCTGAGCTGTGGGCAGAGCTGTGGCTGAGCTGTGGGCAGAGCTGTGGCTGAGCTGTGGGCAGAGCTGTGGCTGAGCTGTGGGCAGAGCTGTGGCTGAGCTGTGGGCAGAGCTGTGGCTGAGCTGTGGGCAGAGCTGTGGCTGAGCTGTGGGCAGAGCTGTGGCTGAGCTGTGGGCAGAGCTGTGGCTGAGCTGTGGGCAGAGCTGTGGCTGAGCTGTGGGCAGAGCTGTGGCTGAGCTGTGGGCAGAGCTGTGGCTGAGCTGTGGGCAGAGCTGTGGCTGAGCTGTGGGCAGAGCTGTGGCTGAGCTGTGGGCAGAGCTGTGGCTGAGCTGTGGGCAGAGCTGTGGCTGAGCTGTGGGCAGAGCTGTGGCTGAGCTGTGGGCAGAGCTGTGGCTGAGCTGTGGGCAGAGCTGTGGCTGAGCTGTGGGCAGAGCTGTGGCTGAGCTGTGGGCAGAGCTGTGGCTGAGCTGTGGGCAGAGCTGTGGCTGAGCTGTGGGCAGAGCTGTGGCTGAGCTGTGGGCAGAGCTGTGGGCAGAGCTGTGGCTGAGCTGTGGGCAGAGCTGTGGGCAGAGCTGTGGCTGAGCTGTGGGCAGAGCTGTGGGCAGAGCTGTGGCTGAGCTGTGGGCAGAGCTGTGGGCAGAGCTGTGGCTGAGCTGTGGGCAGAGCTGTGGGCAGAGCTGTGGCTGAGCTGTGGGCAGAGCTGTGGGCAGAGCTGTGGCTGAGCTGTGGGCAGAGCTGTGGGCAGAGCTGTGGCTGAGCTGTGGGCAGAGCTGTGGGCAGAGCTGTGGCTGAGCTGTGGGCAGAGCTGTGGGCAGAGCTGTGGCTGAGCTGTGGGCAGAGCTGTGGGCAGAGCTGTGGCTGAGCTGTGGGCAGAGCTGTGGGCAGAGCTGTGGCTGAGCTGTGGGCAGAGCTGTGGGCAGAGCTGTGGCTGAGCTGTGGGCAGAGCTGTGGGCAGAGCTGTGGCTGAGCTGTGGGCAGAGCTGTGGGCAGAGCTGTGGCTGAGCTGTGGGCAGAGCTGTGGGCAGAGCTGTGGCTGAGCTGTGGGCAGAGCTGTGGGCAGAGCTGTGGCTGAGCTGTGGGCAGAGCTGTGGGCAGAGCTGTGGCTGAGCTGTGGGCAGAGCTGTGGGCAGAGCTGTGGCTGAGCTGTGGGACTGAGCTGTGGGCTGAGCTGTGGGCAGAGCCGTGGGCTGAGCTGTGGCTGAGCTGTGGGCCTACAGAGGCCAGCACTCATGTGCCAGCCCCGTGTCCAGCCCTGTGGTTGGTGCCTGAGGACTCATCCTCATTTTACAGAGGGAGACTGGGGCTCAGAGAGACTGGCGCTCCTTTGAACCCGCCACCCCAGGCAGTGGTGCTCTGTTCCTCTGCCTCTGCTCCCAGAGCTGCACTTGACTTAGGGGTGTTTCTAGGGGTCTGACGACCATGGGCTGGGCTCTGGGGCCTCAGCTAGTACGTAGCCTGGGTCTGACCAGAGGGCTGCTGCTGGGCCTTGGCAGTGGAGAGTGGGCCCTCCCAGGGACAGGGCAAAAGGGCCAGGTCGTCTGGAGCCCCTGGGGGCCTGGGACACCAGAGGAAGCAGGGGGCCCTGGTGATCACCCAAGTGTGAGGCTGCAGGGACACCTACTGCTGCCAGGCTCCGTGTGGGCAAGGATCGGAACGCCACAGGGCAGAGAGGCCAGGGGACGGCAGGAGCTAGGGGCCTCCAGTGGGGGTGGGGGCATGTACCAGCCCCACCAGCCACCTTTCCTCCTGTGGCCTCAGACGCTCCTCACCAGGGCCACCTCCCCTGCACTGATTGTGGACCGCTGGAGGCCCACGTGCACCTGTACCACACACAGGACCTAACAGCCCAGGCAAATATTTGCTCAAGGGAAGTGAATTATAAAAAGAATGCTGAGGGAAAATAACTGGTTGGAGAGGCGGAGAGAACAGTCAAGGACATCACCGAGCAAGCCCGCTGGCCTCCGAGCCAGCCGCGCAGGAGCAGGACTCAGGTTCCACTCGGGCATGGGACACTGTGGGTGACAAGGAGGACAAGCCCCTGCTCCCGTGAAGTGGGAGAGGCCAGCTACATGGTCCAGATCTGGAGGGCCACAGTTTGCCATTTGTACATCATTAGTTAAGAATGATGAATAAAAGGTGAAAATTGTCCGACCCAATAAGAAACAAAGTTACAGTTAAACAAAAGATACACGTCGGTGGACAATTAAAAACTGAGATGATATACTTACATTAACAAAAAGATGGCTGGTGTGGGAACAGTCCTGTCACAGTGAACTTTAGGCAAGAAATGGGAGGGGGAAAGGGGCATTCCGTGATGACAGGGGCCAGGACAGCCTAGGATTTGGCCACCTTGCATCAATGTACACTACACAGCTGAGAGAGCCAACAGCAGAAGTCAGGGCTCCAAAGACCGGCAAAACCCCACCACGCAGAGGAAGGCTTAGCCTCTGTCACGACCTGAGCAGGATACAGATGAATGACATAATCGACCAGCTTGGCCAAATGGCTCTGCCAGAGCCCCATGCCCCGGGACGGCAGGATGCACACGCTCACCAAGACGCGTGGCAGATTCACCAAAATAGACCAGATTCCTAATCACAAGCAAATCCTTAAAAATAAAAAAAGGACTGAAACCCTGCATCATGTGCTCTCTGGCCATGATGGGACTATTAGTTCTCAGTAACAGGAAGACAATAGGATGATCTCCAAATATTTGGAAATAAAGCAATGATAAAGTAAAGAAACCCACTTCTGTGTGACCTATATGTCAGAGAGAAACCCCAATAGGAATCAGAAAACATTTTGAGCTAAATAAGGAAAATACAGCACAAAAACTTCTGGGATGCACACAACTGAGTGCCAAAGGGAGACCTACAGTGTATTGAACAAGTCACGTGTTCAAGGAGAAATGCTGAAAATCAGTCACTCAAGCTTTCAGTTCAAGAAGCATAGAAAAAGAACACCAAATAAAGGTAAAGACCATAGAGAAATAATAATGAATTTTGTGTAACAGGAGTCGGAAATAATGTGGAGGAAATCCATGTTAGGTAACGGGAAATCCAAACACCAAATCTGATTCCGCAAAAAGATGAATAAAGCTGATAAACCTCTAGCAGTTGCTGGTCATTGAAGAGAAAAGAGCCCAGCATCCGTAGAATAAAGAGGGAGACATCATTGCAGGGGTTTACAGACATAAAAGGTACTGGAAGAATATTTTGAAAAATACAATTATCAAATTAGACACACACAAAAAAGTTTGAATAGTCTGATATTCATTAGTGAAATTAAGTCCATAACTTACAATCTTTCCAAGACCGCGGCCTCACTGGTTAATTCTCCTCTTTTGTGACATTCTTCTCTAAGAATTTTGATGTTGTGTAAATAATATTTCCAAACTAACTTTCATTTTCTAAAAAGATTACAAAAAATATATATAATTGACTTTGGAATGTTGATTTTGTAGCCAGAACCTTGCTTCTAAAACAGTGGCACCCTGCTTCATGACAGGGACACTTTCTCAGGTAGTTCTGTCCTTGTGGGAATGTCACAGAATGCTCTGGTACCAAATGTGACGGCTAGGAGGTCGCTGTCAGAACCCAGCCCACAGATGAAGTTGGTAAGCCACACAAGGGTGTAACTTGTAATTCTTTTGAGTGAGACATGAATTTATTTATTTATTTATTTATGGTGGGATGGGGGGGGGGTTCACCCAGGAGCACTTTACCACTAAGCTACATCCCCAGCGTATTTTTTTTTTTAGAGAGAGAGAGAAAAAAAAATTTTTTTAATATTTATTTTTTAGTTTTCGGCGAACACAACATCTTTGTTTGTATGTGGTGCTGAGGATCGAACCCGGGGCCACATGCATGCCAGGTGAGCGCGCTACCGCTTGAGCCACATCTCCAGCCCCCCAGCGTATTTTTTTTTAAATTTTGTTTTGAGACAGGGTCTTGCTGAGGTGCCCAGGCTGGACTTTGCAATCCTCCTGCTTCAGCCTCCAAATCTCTGGGATACTATTTATTTATTTTGCAGAGGATGGGGTGGAACCCAGGGCCTCCAGCAGCTAGGCAAGTGCTCTGCCACTGAGCTACTCCCCCCCAGTGGGGGGATTATTTCTGCTAACAATTATGGTCTGTTTCCTCCTTTGCAATTCTTACACTGGTGCTCCTTCTCTGGCTCAATGTGCTGGCTGGAACTTGGGGCTCCCTCTGCACAGCACCAACAGCAGGCACCACAGACGCTTCTGCTCTCAGTGAGAAAGAAACCTTCCTACAGTCATCAGTGACCAGGTCCAGGTCACAGGTACTTATCAGATCCATGGAACTTGCTCCTGTTCTAAGTTTGCTAGCTGTCTTCCCCTCAATCTGTCAGTGATGACCTTTCCTGTCCTTCACACGACCTTCCTTCCCGGATCAGTTCCGTCAAGGGGATTATCTCATCCATTACTGGAAGCATGTGGTGTCCTTGTGTCTGTATCTCCGTTCATGAGTGGCACAGGCCTAGTCCTTTCCCAATGTCGTTTGTCTTAGGGGCGGTTGGTTGGTCACCCTGCCACCCAAGACCAGTGGAGATGGGGATCTGGTGGGCTCTTAAGTCCCACAGGCCACACTGCAGCACAGTTCCTCGTGGCTGGAGCCCAAGGACTGAGGTCCCGCCTCTGCGCTGAACGAAGCTGTGGCCTGAGGAGGGTCGCAGCCCACCCTCCGCCCCCCCGTCCCGCCCCCGCCCCTCCCGTCCGTGCAGGACCCTTCCGTCCGGC
>NW_026000068.1:356475-360058 GCF_001458135.2 Marmota marmota marmota | reverse complement strand
CGGCCCCGCGCGCCCCACCTGGAGGATCCAGGCGTTCTGCTCACCAAGCCGCGGTCCGGCGCGGGGCGAGTCGCCTGGAGCGCCCACATTATTGCTGCCGAGAGGCCGTCCCCAAGTAGCTGCGCAGACCCCAGACCCAGTTACACGGCAGCGGCAAGGGTGCTGGGGTCTGACTCCGACGCCCCCAGCCCACTCCACCGATTCCTGGATTCTGGGGCCAAACCGCGCGTCCCCAAGGTGGTACCCACTCACCGTGGGAGAGGTAGGAACGTTGGAGGCAGGTTTAGGTAATGAGACCCCTGCCCACGTGAGTGCCCGCTGAACCACAAGGCAGCTCCCCCGGCCCCTTCCTGTCCAACCCTGGGTCTCAAGCCATGCCGATCGGCAGAGGTACCCTGATGGGAATAATTTGTTTCTGAGAAATGCAGTTATATTGCAGCCATTAAATAAGAAAGGACAAATCTGTCCTTGATAGAGATATGGCTGTGGGAAGAGCAGCTGGGGCGGGGGGTGGGGGGGTCAGGTTGCTTGGAATAGTGTCTAAATGGCACCCAGTGGGTGCTCAGGTAAACTGGAGAAGGGAGCACCCATCATAGCTGCCCAGTGTGCCTTTCCCTCCCTGAGAAGAACTGGCCTGTGGCCACTGCAGGTCTGAAGGTGAACTGGTAGGGGTGAATGCATGTCCTTAAACTTGTTATGCGGAAAACTCACTTTCGTCTCCGTATTCTTAACAAAAGCCATGTGCCTCTTTATTCATAAGATGTTTTTCACAAACCATGCAAAAGAAATTCAATCCGAAATTAATGTGAGGGAGTAGATGTCTCCCAATTGACTGTAAAGCTTGGATGCGTGTGCCAGTTAGGTAGATCTCAGTTCTTTGTGGACTACTCTTCAGCATTGTTTCAACGTTTCACTGTCATGCAGGGCAAGGCCCCGGCACTGTGGGGAGAGAACCACAGGACCTAGTGTGTCGGGTGGGCGAGTGGGCAGCCGTTCGAGCGCATGGTGTGCTGCTGGGCTCCAGGGGGCGCTGTGCACACAGCTTGCCCGTCAGGACACAGCTTACCTAAAATCATGGCCTGGTTAGAGAACAAGAGGCAATGGGGACAGACACCCCCCCCCCCCGCCATGGCCTCAGTCCAAGGAGGGGGTGAACACACTCTGCACACCCAGATTGACTTTTGCCTGAGAGGCAGATGTCCTCACTCTCTTACCCTTTGCAGGCACTGGGGCATGGGCAGCACATGGTGGTGGGGGGGGGCTCCCAGCAACAGGTGCATCCCAAGTACCCCAGACCCCTGCCAAGCAGCCACACCACCTCAGAGGGTGGGAGCAGGGGCTTGCTGTCTCCCCACCCTTCATGGAGCATCCTTTGCACTCGTCTCAGGTGGCCTGCCTGTGCCGTGGGCAGCACTCCCTCCCATGGACAGGGACACCATCAGTGCTCACCTGCATTCTCACATCCACACAATAACACTCTGCTCTGCTGCCCTTTGAACTGCCTTGGGGCTCACAGGAGGCAAGCTGCGGCCCTTAGGTCTGGCAAGGTTGGGTGAACCCCCCATGGCGACCAGAGCCATATCAGACATCATGGCACATGCTGTTCTGGTGGGAGTCTGGCCTTCTTGTGGACTACAGGGGCATACAAGAGGATGCCCCTCCTCCAGGTTCACCCAGCAGCCATGAAGGAGGGGTAGGGAGGCTGTCTGAGCTGGAGGTGTGCCTGCTCTCACCGAGTGGGTCTTTCTCTAGACAGGACTGGGATGGGGCTGGAAACAAGCAGGTTTGGAGTGGACATGAGCAACTCCTACATCCCCATGGCCAGTCACATACTGTAGTGCCCCAGCACTGCGTGCCAGATCCTGCCACACACGGCACCTAGCCACCCAGCCAAACCACCCAGTTGAGCAGGATGTGAATCCACGCTCTGCTACATAGGCCTCCTCCCTGCAGCAGGAAATGGGAAAACCAACTCAGTGCTGGCCTCCTTGGGCTTCTTGGGAGCCCCAACTTGTGTTCAGATGCTAGAAGACACCACATACCCTCTGTCCACCCATGTCCCTCCACCCATCTGTGCACCTGACTTTCATGATACTGCTACACACCAGGCACTGTTTCATGCCCCAGGTGCAGAGCTGAGCAGTTGAAGCCCCCTGTCATTGGGCAGGTACTTCATGGAGCAGTTGGCCCATCAACTGGCAGTCCAGCAGATGGACTTCAGGAAGAGGGCTGAGCTGATGAGGAGAGGGAAGAGGACAGTCTCCCAACTGTGGACTGATGGGTCAGGAATGGAGCCAAGACCTCAGGGAGCTGAAGGGTGAGCATTTGGAGCACATGGAGGAGCCTTCTAGGTAGGGGTCCCAGAGAAGGGGCAGGGTCCACCTGGGAAGCTGGGGGGACATCACTGAGGGTTAGGGACAGATAGGGGCACTGGATCTGGGGAGAACTAGGGCTTTCCTTTGAGTTGAAGGATTCCAATAAGGGACCAAAAGGGGCAGGTGAAGGGGCCTCCAGGATGTGGCTGTGGCAGTGGGGTACCTGGTGGCTAGGCAGGTCTTCATCACTGTGGCGGGGTACCTGACGACATCAGTGTAGAGGAGAAAGGGAGTTCCAGAGGGTCCAGTCCATGACCAGCTGGCTCAGCTGTCTCTGGCCCTGTGGTGAGGCAGAAGGAACTTCCGGGTAGAAGAACACAGCGAGCAAAGTGACTCATTTCTTGGAATCTGGAGGTAGAGGGAGAGAGTCTGGGGACAAACACAGACCCCAAGGACATGTCCCCAGGGGCCCAGTCCTTTCACAAGGTCCTCCCTCCTGCCGTTCCCACCACCTCTCAACAACGACGTCAATTATGAATCCATCATGGAGGTTAGAGCCTTCATGACCTGATCACTTCCCCGAACGCTTTTGCATTGGAAGCCAAGTTTTCAACACAGGTGCCTTGGGGGGTCACTTTATATCCGAACCATAAAACTTGAGGACACTGGGGGAGGTGGAGTTCTGCCAGGCCCTAGGGAGCCTGAGGTGCCTAGGACAGCACTCCTGGATTGCAGTGCTGTCCTGGGGGAGTCAAGGGCAGATAAAGGACATCAGGTCCTCTTGCTGGAAGCCAGAGTGGCTCATACTCCTCTGAGCTCTGAGACCAGGGGCGGTGTGGAGGGCAGGGGCAAGGGACCTAAAGATCAGCCTCGCTGGTCAGGAAGCGGAGCCCTAGTTCCTGACAAGTTGTTCAGCCCTGTCGTGGAGTGTGGGTTGGAGTCCAAGGCGAGACCCACAGTCAGGGTCCTCTTCCATTAAGGGTCTGCGCTGTCCCAGGCCTTGCCAATGTCACAGCAGCCAGGAGCCCAACGGTCACCGCAGAGGGGCGCCCTAGGCCTCAGAACTGCTGGGCCCACCCATCGGGTAGAGTCCGTGGGGATGTGGCCCATTCCGGCCAGCCGACTCAAAGACTCACAGCTGAGCCGGGAAGGGAGGGAGGCGGCCGCCGGGTTCGCGGCCGGCTCTTGGTTCATCCTTCCTGGCACGACCACTCTCAGGCGCCCTCCGGGTGGTGGGCTCCTAGCATAGCAGGCGGCACCGGCGCGCT
>NW_026000068.1:352154-355530 GCF_001458135.2 Marmota marmota marmota | reverse complement strand
GGGCGGGCGGGGACGGACTGCGGCCGGCCGGCACCCAGAGCACTCTGGGCTCTGCGCGCTGCCCGCTGCCCCGAGCGCGCGTCCGACCGAGCGGAGCGCAGCAGGGACTTACCTCAGTATGCGCATCAGAACCCGGCACTGAGGAGCCGCGGTGATGTGGCTGCGCGAGTCCCCGGGCCCCTTCTGGGGACCGCTGCTGGCGCTGGTGCTGACGCTGGGCGGACTGCCAAGAGTCAGGGGCTTCGAGGAGGAGCCAAGCAGCGCGAGCCAGGGATTCCAGGTAGTCACCTTCAAATGGCACCACGTCCAGGACCCCTACATCATCGCAATCTGGATTCTCGTGGCCAGCTTAGCCAAAATTGGTAAGTGGCTGGGGGCCTCATGGGTCGAGTATCCCACCATTGCAGCACCCCACACCCCATGCTCCCTGGAGCCTGTGGAGCCTGCCGGGCGGGAGGGACAGAGCCCAACTGCCTTCACCTTCGCCTTTCCTCCCCGTCTCTGGGGAAGGGTGTGGGGATCCCAGGAGCCCAGTGGCGCGTGGCTGGTAGTCGGCAGGCTGCTGAGTCCCACAGAGTGAGCCTCCAGCCTCTGGACGGCCCACCCTGGCTGTGTGGCCCTGGATGGTCCTGGCTGTGCGCTCAGCTGCCCTCTGGGTACAGGTCTGAGCTTGACATCTGCCCAAATGCACTGGTAGACACAGGGGCTGCTTGGTTCCTTGCTGCTTTTCAGTGCTTGGATGGGAAGGTCCTTGCAGTCTGCCCTGGAGTGATGTTTGTTCCACATCAGAAGGGAAAAAAGATGCTACCCCAAACGAAACCCAGTAAAATCCATTCACCTGAGCAGTTTGCCCAGGACTCCTGAGCTTTCGTCTTGCTCTTCTCTCAATTGGCCCAGTGAGTTAGGAATGTGGGGATCCCAGGTAACTCCTGGACAAGGTGAGAGGAAGGTCAGCTCTCCTGGGAGCTTAGGAAGATCAAAGTTTCAGTGTCTTCCTGAAGGGGAGGGTCTTCCTGGACTGCGGTGGCCTGGGTGACTTCAAGGTGGAGCCTGGGGGTGGCAGGACCTGGGTGGGGGCCAAGAGAAACAAGCCAGACTCTGCTGCTCATCCAGGGGGGTCTCCATGGAGCTTCTACAGTGGGGAGGGGCCGGGAGCCCCCAGCCACCCTCCCCGGGCTCAGTGGGACAGGAGAGGGGTGGGCTGGGAGGGCAAGTTAGAGGACATGGGCTGGGTGGGCCTGTCTTCTGAAGCCGGCTGGAGCCCCACGGTCACCGCAGAGGACTGCCTGAGTTCTATCCCGAGGGGCCAGTGGCCCCTGCCCGCTGACCCATTTCATCTCTGTCGTGTCCCTGAAAGCTCTCTGGGAGCTTTTGCCACCTCACTGATCCCCAGGAGCCTGCTCTCCCTCCTCTGGCTGCCTGGTCCCTGGCTCAGTCTGTCCCCTGGGCTCTCAGGTCAGCGTGTGGGCTTGGCTGTGGAGCGTGAACAACGCTGCCTGCCTCCTAAGGTCGCTCAGCCTCCTCCTGGGTACCAGAAACCCCTCCGGGGGCTCCCACTGCTCCTGCCTGGACTGCAGTTGCCCGGGGGTGTAAGTGAGCGTGCACCCCCTGTGCTCCTGGGGCACCCCGATAGCCCTGGTATCAATTCAGAGCCTGGGCACCAGCCAGCTGGTCAGCCGTGCTCTGCTCTGGGAGGCCAGTGGGCAGGCACTAAGAAGGGTCCTGAGAGAGTGTCCGTGAGGGCAGGAGGGCAGGCAGTCAGCAGCTCCCTTAGAGGGCGGTGGGCTCGGCTGGGTGCCTGCCATGTGAAAGGGTCCACCAGTTAATCCAGCACTGTCAGTCCCCACTTGAGGGGTGACAGCCGAGCATTGGTGGAGGTGTTGGGGCATTGGTCCAAGACAACAGGCGAGGACCCCTGGCATTGACCGAGCCCCCTGGGGATGCCCTCTGCTATGGGCAGGGGTCAGACCCTACTCCCAGCCACACAGCTGCCATTCTGTATCTGGAGGCTGTGTTCTGGGTCCCGCCCAGGAACTGGCATCCCTGCAGAGGGAGCTGGGCCCACCCGAGCCTGGCCTTTCCTACTCCGCTCAGCCACCCCAACTCCTGGAATGTGCTGCCCAGGTCCCCAAGGCTCCTGTAGATCCGCGTGGCCCTTGGTGACCCCCCACCCACCCCAGCTTCCTCCCTCTGCTGGCTGCCCCTGCTCAAACCTGCAGATGTCAGCTCCCAGGGCCCTCTCCCTGCACCTCACTGTGTGTCACACCTCCAGGTGCCCTGGGACAGGGGACCCCCACCTCCAGGAGGGTTTCTTAAGTGCGGCTGCCTACCAGGCATCCCAGCATAGACCTCTCCCCACAGCTCAGCCTCCAACACTCTTCAGAACCAGAGCTCACTCTTACCCTGACGTGACACACGAGATAGGGCCACAGTGCAGCGTCCCCCAGCCCCAGGTCAGACCCGCTGTCTCTGGACTCCACCCAGCTCCACCCACCCTCTGCAGCTCCCCTCCCCCAACAACCCATTGTCCACCGAGGCCTGCACAGGAGAAGGAGGATGCAGCACGGCCCAGCATCTAGCCTTGGGAGCCACCTTGGGGCAGGGACACCCCCAGCCCCGCCTCATGGCTCCTCCCTCCCCCGTGGACTCTGGACCTGCTCAGATCCCTGCTGACCCCAACCTGCCCCCTCAGAAGCTCCCAGACCCCTCCCTGTGCAGGCGACCTCAGATGCCTCCCTCCACCTGCCCTGGCACTGACCCAGGGGCTCAGAGACTCAGAGAAAGGGGACCGTTCGGGACTCCAGCAGCCCCCACCAGGGCCCAGAACAGAGAGTTCTTCTGACCAGTCCAATGCCACTGTTTAAGATGGTCCAGAGTAGTTCACCCTCAACCTCCGAGGGAGGAAGGGCTGATCTGTGGCCTCCCAGGCATTTGGGTCCCTGGGTGTCCCCGACTCTCGTGCCCAGCCTGGCCGTTAAGAGGCAACGAAGCTGGGGAAGTTGGCCAGGGCCTGGGACACAGGCAGTGTCGATTCCGCAGCTGGACTCGAGGAGGGCTGAGAGCAGGCCCCCCCAGGCCAGGAGTGTGCCCACAGCACGGCTAGGCAGGCTGGAGGATCCCACCTGCTGGGGGCAGTGACCGGAGGTCAATTTGCCCTGGGGCATGACAGACTCCTCCCTCTGGCCATCCTGAACACCCACCATGAGCTCTCCATGGGGGTCCCCTGCAGCAAGCACACATGGTGATTTGTCCTTGTCCCATGCTGTCAAAGGCCAGATGCCCTGGTCCAGGCCTGGTCTCCTCATAGACTCCTTCCCGGCCCCCTTTGGTGCTGAAGTCCCTGAGGGCAGGCCCCGGGCAGTGCTGGGGCTGTCTC
>NW_026000068.1:328878-351573 GCF_001458135.2 Marmota marmota marmota | reverse complement strand
GCCCCCCAGCGCCCAGGAGTCCTTCTCCAGCTCTGGTGCTTTCGGCTGCACCAGGCCAGGCCAGCCAGGAGGGCAGGGATTGTTTGGCTCCGGCTGCCTGGTGCTGGCACCTGCCTGTGCCCAGGGGCCACCTGCAGACCTGCAGATTCAGGGACCTGTGTAGAGAGGCATCGCAGGAGGGGTCGGATGTGTGAGTGAGGGGACAGCTACCCAGGGGCAGGAATGTGTGTGTGGCGGGAGCAAATGTTGGTCTCCCACAGACCCCTGCACACTGGACCCAGGAAGGGGCTCCCAAAGCACCTTTGCCAAATTCTTCTCCAAACTGCCAAAAGCCCCCTGCGGCTGCACACCATGCGAACACCCTTGCAGGCACCAGCTGCACAGGAGCCACCAGCCTGATCTGCAGCGGAGTCCCCAGGAAGGATGCATCCCAAGCTTCAGCTGGGAGCCCACAGGGGCTCCCCCTGGGGAGGCCAGGTACCTGGGGAAGCTGTGACCCCACAGGAGCTGAGGTCGGTGGCCTCCTGGGTTCTGTCTCTGGAGACCCAGACTCCAAGAGGCAGGCACATCCTGAGCAGGTCCGACCTGGTGCTGGGACAGAGTGAATCCAGGCCCAGGCAGCAGCGCCCCGCCCAGCACTGATGGTTGGGGCTTGAACAGTCGGATCTGCCTTGTGGATGCACAAGAGGTCCTGCACCCAGCCAGGCCCAGTGCGCTGCTGTCCCTGGGTCAGGAGGCAGCCTCTGTGAGGACGCAGCACTGGCCGGGAAGAGGGGTCAGTGGCCACTGAGTACAGCAGAGAGGAGGGGCGGGGCATGGGACACCCTGTTGTAGGGCACCTGGCCACCCTGGCTGTGGCTGGGCCATGGCAAGAGCTATAGTGGTCATCCACTGTCCTGGGAGACACCTAGACTGGGCTGATGTCCGAGGTCAGCCACTCTGGCCTTTTCTTGGGGGCAGCTGTGCTGTCACTGAGTGTCATTTGCCTAACTATAGGGGATAGTCACATGCTGGCAGGCTGAGGGTTCAGAGTGGCAGAGTGGCAGGTGGTGCGCGGGGCACCCGACTATAAGGGGATGCTCATTGTGAGGGTCCTCAGAAAAGGGAATGGGCCAAGCAGAGGGACCAAGGGAGGAGGGCCAGGAGGACACAGAAGGGGGACAGGTGGCAGATTAATTCAGGGAATGATGGAGCAGGGCTACTGGGGCTGCAGTGGTGGGTGGCCAGGGCCGGCGGTGGGGACTTCAGTGCAGGCTGAAGGGAGTGGACTTTGCCCCAGGGGCAGATGAGGCAAGTCAGCCCCGGGGGCCCCCAGAGAAAGTTCTGCTCCGGGGAAGGACATGGCCAGGAGCCAGCCAGGTTGCTGCTAGGAGGGGTCCTGGGGTCTTTGTGGGAACCAGCCCAGCTTGGGCCACCAGCCCAAGCTCTGGGAGCTGCTTGGGAAGGGCACAGCAGTGTCCCTTTGAGGACCCAGGGGAGGCAGCAGAAGTGGGGGTGGCAGGCTGTCTCCCCTGACACCAAATCAGGAACCTGCTGAATGCACCCCCTGCAGAGCCGAATTACCAAAGTCCAACCGGTTTTGAGTTCTCAGGAAGGGAAGGCTGGGAGGTTGGAAGGCCTGGTTTCTGGAGCTGTGGAAACAAAGGGTGGAACTCCCGGGGGAAGCAGTCCTGAGAGCTCCCGGGTGTTTGGGGGGTGGATGCAGGATCTGCAGCTGCACCCCTGCCCTGAGGGGTGGCACGGTCCCTTAGGACAGGGCCCTGGGGCACCAGGTCCAAGCTCAGCCTCCACCTGCTCCTCCCAGGCCGCTGGCCAGATGGTGATGGGCCGCTCTCTTGGAGGCACTGCAGTGAGCACAGCCACCTGGGATGGGAAGGGTGACCTGGTGGAGGTGGGGAGGGCGCAGCCTGGTGTGGGCAAGGCGGGAGCCCAGGAGGTCTGGGAGCAGGTGTGCCCACCTGAGAGTTCTGCTCCGTCCTGCATTGTGGCGTGGGTGGGGCTGCGTGGGTGCAGCAGGGCTGGGTCCCACTGGAGAGCCCGGAGGCAGCTGGGGACGTGCCATTCTGTGGGGCCCATCTGACACCAGCATCAAGGTGCAGGGCTGGGCTTGGGCTGCCTTCGGGGGAGGTTCCTGTACTCAGAGGGAGGTGCAGTCCCCAGCATGGGGGCGGGGTCAGGAGGTGGCCCCGTCGGAGGTGGAGGAGAGGGTGCCCAGGCTCAGGACGCTTCACTGCGCTCCAGTTCACTACGGCCCCCAGCAGCTGGCTTCTTGGGCTGGCCCTCCCCGCTGCCCAGCACGCACATTTTGCCTGTGCTCACCCCCACTGCAGGTGTCCAGTCCCCCCTGCTGTCTGGCTGTTGGCAGTGTGCGCACCCCAGCCCTGCTCTTCCAGCTCTATCACCGGGGGAAGCCTCCCAGGTACCAGCACCCTTTTCCTCCTGTTACTCCCCAGTGAAAAGTGGGGCTTCCCTTGGCTCTAATCCTGGTGGCATCTGAGGGCTCTGTCAGTGCAATGGGGTCACAGTAGACAGCTGACCTGGCCTGAAGTCCCAGACTCGGAGGCCGCTCAGCCCAGGTGAGCCATAGCAGGAGCGCCAGGCTCCGCCCCTCCACTCTAAATCCCTAGGCCTGATCCAGTGTCCCTGGCTGTCACAACTCACCCCCAGCGGTGGCCTCTGTGACACTGCTTAGACATCATAGACTTTGTTTTTTAGTCAAGTTGCAGACTTACAGAATGGTGGATCAGAGAGTAGAGTTCCCATGCCCCCTCCCAAGGCCTGCCCCTTCCCCTGTGGGCAAGGATGTGCCCTGGAGAGCGCCCTGAGCACAGCCACGCTGCTCTGATGTGAGTACCCTGGACCGAGGTGCAAGGCCAGGCGTCCCCAGCGCAGGAGCACGCGGAGCCCTGAAAGGCCCTGCGCCTGCCCTCTCCTGCGGCCTCCCCAGCCCCTGGCCACCGCTCCCTCTCTCCCCTCCTAGCTTGGCCTTTCCAGAAAGTCACCAGGTGCAGCCCTCAGGGAGGCCCCCTCCAGGTGGTAGCGTGCAGGTTCCTCTGTGGCTCTGTGTGGCTCCACGGCGCCTGCTTCTCTGTGCTGTGTACTGGCCCTCTGTGGGACCCGGGGCTCGCTGTCACACCCCCACCGCGAGGTCTGGTGGTTCCAAGTCTGGCACCTCTGAGTGAAGCTGCCACAAGCCCCTGTGTCAGGTTCTGCCCGGGCATGTTTTCAGCTCCTCTGGGTCCAGGGTAGGAGGTGCTGCGCTTCCTAGGAAGCACACGTCCTGCAGAGTGGCCACACCACAGGTCTCTTCAGCACTGGGTGTCCTGTGCTCTGGCCACTGTGACAGGTGCGGGTGCACCTGGTTGTAAGGTGCGGGTTCCAGCCAACCCGAGGCGTGCAGTGCCGTTGCACACTGGGTGTGCCCTCTGGTACCTCGTGAGGAGTCGGTTTCAGTGTCTGACCCGTGTTCTGACAGAGCTGGCCGCCTTCTCCCTGAGTTTTCACAGCTCTCTGTGTATTTTGCATCTGAGCCTCTATAGGTATTTTGCATGTATTTTTTTCCAATTCTGGATGGTTTTCATCTCCCCCCCCCCATTTTATTTATGTATTTATTGTTGCTGGGATTAAACCCAGGGTCATGTCACTGAGCAGTATCCCAGCCCTTTTTATTCTTTGAGACAGGTCAGGCTTCACTGCCCAGGCTGGACTTGAACTCGAGATCTTCCTGCCTCAGCCTCCCGTGTTACTGGGATCGCAGGCGTGGTCGCCACACCGTGTATTTTCATTCTCTTTATAGTGACTTTGTAGAACAAAACTTTTTAGTTTGAAGAAGTCCAATTTGTTGTTTTTTCTTTTTTGAATCAGGTTTTGGTGTTATGTCTGGAAGTAAACCCACAGTCACCTAGATTCTCCTCCGTGTGCCCTCTAGAAGCTTTGCAGTTTTACATGCAGTCTGGGTCCGTGCAGAGCTGCTCTGTGGACATCCTGGGTGGCTGTGCACACTTGGGCACATGTGCTGTCTGGCTGACCAGTGCCATTGTTGGAACGACTGCTGATCTCGGTCTCCCAGCTCCTGTGGCAGCCAGAGAGCTGCAAGTAGGCAGCCCACGCCTAGGTGCCCAGCGCTGTTCTGTGGACCTGCCGTCTGGGCTCTGGCCTCGGCCTGACTGTGGTGGTGGGTGGAAATCTCCATCCTCTGCTGGGCTCCTCTCCTGCAGTATCCTCTGCCATTCTTGGCCTTTTGCCTCTCTGTACCTGTTCAGAATCAGTTTGCTGGCATCATGAAACATGTTTCTGGGGTTGGGGGGGTGGGGGTGCGCTGAAGCAGTGCCCAGCAGCAAGTCGCGGTCACAGCTAGTGTGGAGACTGGTATCCATGAACATGGACCACCTCTCCATTGCGTCCTTCAGTTTGCTGCATCAGAGTGTGGTACTTCTCTCTGTATCCATGTTGTGCATGTTTGGTCAGGTTCTGCTTTGGTGTGTGTGTGTGCACGCATGCTGAGGTGGTGTGCTTCAAATTCAGATCCTGAGCTCCTTGCCATGCGTAGGAGATCCATTGACTCTGTGTATCAACCTTGTCTTCTGCAACCAGCTACACTCACTCTGAAGTCTTGTAGTTTGCTGGGCCTTTCCACATGGGCATCCTGTTGACCGTGAGCAGGGTCTCCTGTCCCTGCCCTGAAGGCCAGGGGGGTCTAAGAGCTCTTCATGGCCCAGGCTTTTGCTGATGCATGCTGGATAGTAAGATATGGCCAGGATCCCACATTTACCCTGGTGAGCAAATGACCCTTCATTTTGAGTTTTGATGAAACCCTGTGTGATCTGATGGTGGCACCTGCAGACAGGAAGGGGCCCTGCCCAGGAAAGACACAGGAAGACCTGAGGGCAGTAAGTGACAGCACAGATACAGGACAGTGGGAACCAGAGGACTGCACCTGCTGCACATGAGGCCTCCCCCCCCCCCGCCAAATCTGCGCCTTTCCTCACCCCTTGCCTTGTGCTTACTGGGTCCCACTGGACTGCTGACCTTGGATTTCCAGAAAATGAGCTCAGAGCCTTCTGACTGGGCTTTTTCTGGTCAGCATCTGTCCCCAGCCCAGGGGTAGAGGCCCTCTGTGAATGGCTACAGCTGCCCACGAGGTGCTGGCCGGCCAGCTGGGTGGCATCCCTACATGGGCTCGCAGTGTCCTCTCCAGGTTGCGCCCTTGGATACAGACCTGTCTGGCTCAGGGTTTGGAAAAAGGCAGTTCTCACCACACCCTCCCTGGTCCCTGCTCCCTGAGGTGACCAGGAAAACCTCACTCACAGAGTGTGACTCTCTCCTGTCCCTCTGGCCAGGTGGGTCCAGCCCCTGCATGTGCCACAGGACCCAGCATTCCTCACGGGCCCCCAGAGCTGCTGCTGCTGGGACCTCAGGGCCCTGCATGGCTGCAGGGCGGTAGCCATCACTGAGCTGCCCGTGCAGCCCTTTGTCCTGCCTGGAGCCAGCACCTCCCTCCTAGGTGTGGGCCCTGTTGTCCAGGAGCTGTCAGGTAGCTCTGCCCAAACACCACAAGCTGCCGTGCTCTGCCGTGCACCGCCGCTCAGAGGGTCTCTTGTTCTTGTCAAGGGGTCTGAGTCCCCTGGCTGGGCCAGCCAGGACTGTTCTGTGCCGCTGTGTCGGGGCTCCTCCCTGGAGGCTTTCTCCTGAGGGCTTGGGGAGGGCCACGGCACACAGGGCCCGGGCAGTGCACAGGACCAAGTACAGATGGGAGTGACGCCCCCTCCCGCGTGTGAGACGCGTGCACTGTTGCCCCTCGGGGTTCTGGGCGGAGTCTCCCTGCCCCACAGCAGGGTCCTCTGCCCAGCTGCTGTGTCTGGGCCTGACTTCCTCACCCCGGGCTGCCTCCAGGAGCACCTCGGGGCATGTCTCCCACCCGAGTCTCTTCCCGCCAGCCACAGGCCCGACACGGTCCCCTCCTCTCAGGTTTTATTTCTTGACCTTTTCCCTTTACTTGCTGAGAAAATGTCTTGACTTCATGGTTTAACGGCGGTTGGCTTTGCCCTGGCGGCAGGGCGCCTGGGGCCTGGGAGTCTCGGATGCGCTTCCCGTCCAGGACCTGCCTCTTCTCCCAGCGGATGGCACTGCTGCCTGAGTGTGGGTCCCTGTGCCCCCGTTCACAAGTGCTGTGTATGCTTCTCACGATGGCCCGGGATCTCCCGGGTCAGACTCTGGGCTGGGCTGTGCGCTGGGGCCACGTGGGGACCTGGGCACAGGGCTGTGTGGCTGAGGTGACTGGGGTCTTTAGCTCCCTCCTTCCTGGTGGCTCAGCAAAAGTCTGCAGGTAAAGCCAGCGAAGGAACCCTCTCCCCAAAACAGCCAGGCCACAGGCCCTGGGGGATCTTGTCTTCTTCAAGCCGAGATAATCATCTTGGAGGAAACCAGGTCCGAAAGACAAAACTTCCTGCTAGCAAGTGGCCTGGCATGTCCTGGGAACAGAGAGCCCTCGGTGTGCAGGGACCGTGACTTCTGGCTCCACAGATGGGGGCTGTCTGTCCCTGGGGTGTCAGCCATGGACCATGAGCAAAGCCTGGGCTCAGGCGGAAGGTCCATGCAGGGCCCAGCAGTCCCTTCATGCCTCAGCCCAGCGTCCCGAGATTGGCCCTTGTGGATGGGCCTCTGGGCTCCTGGCCTCTGAGTGGCACTTCCAGCCCACAAAGCCCTTTGAACTCCTGCCCTGCCACACAAACACAAAAACCAATCACCCCAGCAGGTGCCTTGGTGCACTCGGTCATCCCAGCAACTTGGGAGGCTGAGGCAGGAGGACCCAAGCTCGGGTCAACCTCAGCAACCTAGCACATGCTTGTCTCAAAAATAAAAAGGGCTGGGGATACTGCTCGGCGACAAAGTGCCCTGGCTCAATCCCCAGTCCTGGAAAGAAAGTGGTGCCCATCCTTTCCGGGAAGCAGCTGATGACAAAGTCCTGGCTGCGGGGACTGGTGGGACCTCCCAGATGATGGTGGCTTCGGCCATGTGAGCAGTGGAGGCAAGAGTACAACAGCCCTGAACTGTTGCCACACAGTTTATCTGCACAGAGGTCCTCAGACAAAAGTCTCCTGGGAATTTTCACAGAAAGATTCAAAGGTCAGAGAGATCACACCTGCAGCCCAGCGAGCATCGGCCACGCCCCTTCCCTGCCAAGCGGGTGGCCTCGGGCCTTTGCCTCAGTGTCTCTCTCCTGCTTCCACTGGGGTGGCTCTGCAGGCCATGCTGGGGCCACCCAGACCCTGGACACAGAGTCCCACGGAGGGTGTGGCCGGGGTCGGCCACCTCCCTGGCCTCGCCCTGCTGCAGCAGGGGAGCCCTGGGCAGTGCTGGGGAGGAGGCCTCTGCTGCTCTGGGGCTTCAGGCCTGGGCTCAGGGACCCGTCTCTACGCTGCTTTGCCCTCTCACCCCGACCGCAGGCCCAGCGCAGATTCATCCATTCTCCATTAAAGGCCCCAGCAGGCTGCCTGTGGGCGATCCCCCCAACCCCGGTGAGCCAAAGGCCACCAAGCCTGGTGCGGCAAGGTCGAGTCAGTGAGGAGACCTGTGTGAGGAATGATCAGGGACCCTCCCGAGGCTCTGCTCGGAATACAGGGTGCTGGGCACAATTGCTTGGCCAGGTCATGCTGCTGGCCAGGATTCAGTGGCCGTATGACTCTCACTGGGCACAGCCCTCTTGGTCAGGGATAAGGAAGCCCCTTAGCACTACGGGGTGGGCATCCAGTGTCCACAGCCCCAAGGAAGGCCCTGTCTTGGGCAGCCAGGGACTTGCCCACAGCCCATGCCTGAGCCCAGGCCATCCTGCACCTTTGGGCCTGGTGTGAAGAGCACCGGGGTTCCTGGGAAGCCAGAGTGGCCAGGACTGAGGCCACAGGGAGGCCCCTGCCTAAGGCAACTCTTTCTACTGCTCAGAGGAGCCAGCACCCTCCCCTTCCCCGGTCAGCACATGCTGGAGGTCTCTTTGAAGGACACAGCTGCACCCAGGAGGCCAAGGCCCAGCCCATCCTGGCTCCACACATCTAGCCCCTGGGCCCTGGTCATAGCCTTTCCCGGTGGCCACTCTGGCATTCTGGAGTATAAGTGAGGCAGGGCGGCCACTGGCACCTCTCCTGGGTGCTCCTCTGCCCCCGATCAGCAGGGTGCTCCGCCTGTCCACCACCTGCCCCGCCTGGATGCCCAGGGCCTCCTCCTTTGGGGCCAACCTGAAGGCGTCCACAGCTGCACTGGTGGAGCCGCGCTAAAGGCCAGCCACCAGCTGGACTTCCAGAAGGAGGGAGACGAAGCCAGCCACCAGGGTGTGCCTCTTGCGGCCCCAGCACCCAGCGCCACCCACGGCTCCTGCTGCCTGCAGCCTCGGCAGAACACCCGTGTGGCTGTTGGCACAGCAGAGGGAATCCGGGGACTGACCCAAGTCATTGGGACTGTACAGGGCAGTGGAAGGGGGTGTTGAGGGTCCTGGAGAATCTGGGGTGGGGTCGGGTCAGGGACTCAGGCCCTGTCGCCAGACACAGGCCTCAGAACTCCCAGCCCCACAGAGGCAGCCCATCCTCAGGTAAGGAGCTGCAGCCGCCCTGGAGTCCCCAGCAGACCACAGCCTTCCCGCCTCTGGGGAGCACAGAGGGCGTCACCTGAAGTGCACACGCAGCAGGCTTTCCCAGTTTGGTGTTTGGTAGTGTGGCCCAGATGAGCCTAAGAGGTGACTTTCTTTATATTTGTCTTGCTTGGGGTTTGCAGAATTCCACAAATCTATGAATTTGTGTCTGTCACCAGACTGGGGACATTTCTGGCTGCTATTTCTTACAGTGCTGGCTTCCTCTCCCTCCTTCTGGAAGCTCAGCTGCACCAACATTAAACCTTTCCATACTGCCCGCCGTCACATTTTAAAGATCTGTTTTCATCTGTTCTGCAGATTGGATCCTTCCCATTGATCTTCTCTGTTCCCTTTCTAGGTGCTCAACCCAATTCGTTGGATATTTTTTTAAATATTTTTCAGTTGTTGATGGACCTTCGTTTTCATTCACTTACTTATATGTGGTGCTAAGAATCGAACCCAGTGTCTCACACAGGTGAGCCACGCCCCCAGCCCTCCGTCGGATCTTTATTTCATAGACTGCCTTCTTCAGTTCTAGAGTCTCCATCTGGCTCTTTCCAACAGCTAATATTTTAGAGGGCAGCAGACCAGAGCCAGGGCAGCACCTCTTCTTGTGCTCTTGTCAGTGCACATGGGCCGTGAAACTGACCACGGAGCTCAGACCCTGCCTGACCCCGCCTCCTCCCCAAGGTCTGCCAATCCAGCTCTCCTCTGAGGTAGTCTGCTCTTAAATCAGAGACAAGCCCATTTCTTCATGAACCAGTCGTCATCCTGGTTCAAGTCTTTTGCTGTGAACTCCCATGTTTGGATCCTCTTGGGGTCTCCACTGATTGATTCAAGGGTCGGTCCCCTCTTCCCTTGGGACCGTGTGTTAGTGATTCTGGATGGCATACAGGTCACTGCGACTGGCTGTAGGTCACTGCGACTGGCTGTAGGTCACTGTGACGACTGGCTGTAGGTCACTGCGACTGGCTGTAGGTCACTGTGACGACTGACTGTAGGTCACTGCGACTGACTGTAGGTCACTCTGTGTGTTGCTCTGGGAAGGGTCGATTGTCGGGCTTTGTTTTGTGATGGCTGTTTTACCAGGCACTAACTGACCTGAGTGGAGGGACACTCCAAGTGCCGTCCCCCATGGCAATGCCGCTGGAATCACCCGCCTCACTCCAGTGCCATTCACACAGGAGTTTGGGGGCTCAGCCAGACACTTGGAGTTTGGGGTTCCCCCTTCCTTCCTGGGATCATCCTGCCATTGCTGTGTTGGTGACTGAGGCTCCCTGAGCTCTGCCCTCTGCGTGTTCCTGAGGAAGAGAGCCACGGAAGAACACGGGACTCACTGGCTGTTGCATCATGAGGCTGAGACCCCCCTAGGACAATAGGAGCTGCTCAGCCATGCGGTTCCTCACCCAAGCACAGAAGTGCAACTATTGTTAGAAAATAAGAAAGCCAGCCTGTGTGCTGTGGACATGGTGCATCCCAGAGGTAGAGTGGCCAGAGGGAGGACGCTGTGGTTGGGAGCCACCCATTGGGCATCTCTGACTCTGGCCCTGTGGGCCACATCATGGTCCATACGTTCAATTAGCTTAACAAGCAATTGCCCTTCCTGCTCTTAATGCAGACAATATGTGCCACGTTAGTGACCCTGCCATGTGGCTGCTGCTTGCTCTGTGACAGAGAGCACCATGGAGATGCCTCTGAACCAGGCTGTGGGTTTCTCATGTCATGATTCAGACTGCATCAGAAACTTTAGGCTTCCCCTGCCTTCCCCCACACTGCTCAGCCCCAGGTGGATCACAGCCCGTCTCAGGCGCCCAGCGGCCATCCCCTGAAGTTCCACCCCTGGAGCACACTGCCCTGGCCCAGGGAGGCGGGGCTTGGTGAGCAGCACACAAGTTACTCGTGAGACAACAGACAGAAAAGGGGTGACAGGATGTGGAACAGGCCCCAGCAGCCAGTGAGGAGGCCCACAGCATGAGAGGAGTGAGCACGTCAGGGCTGGGTGCCATCTCAGCGCTGGGGACCAGGGGCAGGGTGTTCCTGTCTGTCTGGACCAAAGGCTGTGGCCATGCAGAGAGGCCAGTCTGAGCTGGCCTGGGGCTCAGGCGGCTGCAGGGCCCTGGCCTGGCGTCTGCCCTGACTTCTGCTGCTCACCAGCTCGGGGTGGAAGGGGTGGCTACCTCCCTCCCCCATGGGAAGCTGTCAGCTGTTTCCATTTTCAAATTTAAAAGCTGAAAAGGTCTGCCTAGTCTTAATAAATGGATGCTGTTGAAAACATCTCATGACCTGTGGGCAGCAGGGCCAGTCCTGAACGGCCACCAGGCCCAGTGGAGAGCCTGCTGGGGTGGGGGGCTCCCTGCTGGCCTCGCCTCCCCAGCAAGCTGGACCTCTGGGCACAGCCTGGAGTGGAGCAGGTAGGGCTGGGCAGTTAGGTAACACCCAGAGAGACGGAGTCAGACTATAAATACCGGCGTCGCCTGCCCTGCTCTGTGCTGACACACTTACTGTTCTCACCGGCTGGGAAGTGCAGCAAGATTGAGGTCAGAGCAATGGGGTCTGCTCCTCGTGGGCTGGGGAGCTGGGGGGACTCAGGGGGCACATGAGGACCGGGCGTGGATCTGGGTGCACAGACCATGGTACCGGTGTGTGCGACAGCCAGTCTGACGTGGCCCTCACTGGGCAGAGGAGGTGGCCTGTGGCCCGGGGCACTTCCCATTCTCTCCGCCTGGTTCAGCTGCTTCGTTAAGCAGAGTTTAATTCACTGGGGCTTGTATGTGTTAAAGTAAAACCAAGGGATTTACTGTGCTGTTGCGTTTGCGTGGACTCAGCTAAATCTGCTGTCACCTTGAAAGCTCCTTGGCCAGGGGTGGCTCCAGGCTGACCAGGCCTGTCCAGGGCTGCAACATGAGGGGCGGCACAGGGTAGCCCTGCCGTCCCAAGCCCATGGCCTTGGGGCCCAGCGTGAGGCGATGCCCGGTAATGGTCCAGACGGGGCTGGATACGGTGCCTGTGACCTTTCACTCCCTCCAGAGGGTTTGTAATCAGAACTAAAGCGCCGGCTGCCCGGCATTACCTTCAGGAGCTGGGCCATTTGTGCTTAATTAGCTGTGACTCTGTGGGCTCAGCCATGTCCCTTCACCCCGTCCTGTCTCTTGGAAGGCGCCTGACTCTGTCCCCCGCAGCCTGTGCCTCCTGCTTCCCAGGCATCTCGCTTTGTCCTCTGAAGGAGGCTCCCTCCCTCCCTCCTCCTGGCCAGGGCTCGTTTCTGTGCTGGCGAGGGCCAGACCAGCAGACCGGCATCGGGCCTCCTGTCTGCCCGTCTCAGTTTGGCCTTGGCGGTCGCACAGGTGAGCCCGACTCTGCATGGCAGCTCTGACAGGTCTGGGCTGTGCTCTGCCCTGGGTCAGTGTATGCTGTGGGCACTGAGCTCTTCTGTCTCACAGAGGCTCAGTCACCCTCTGCTAGTGTTCTGCCACTGTGGCAGGTACCCGGGGCAGCCACCTTCTGAGGAGGAAAGGCTGAGGTTGGCTCGCAGCTTGAAGATGCCAGGCCATGGCCATGTGGCCCTGTCACTCGGGTCCTGTGGTGGCACATCATGGTTGGAGCATGCAGCACAGCAAAAGCCATTGCCTCTAAGGCTGGGAGCCAAGAAGAGGGCACAGTCCCACAGTCCCCTGCAGAGGCACCTCCCAGGGACCCCAGACCCCCCTAAGCCAACCCTTGGGTTCCACCCCTCCCACCAGCACTACCCTGGGACCCACCTGTGCACACGTGGCCTTTGGGGGATGTTTGTGACACAAACAGCCTTTGCACTCTCAACCCATAGGGCCACACTTTTCCCTGGTGAACTGCATGGACTGAGAGCTCCATACCCAGGTAGCAGCACAGGCCTGCCCCATGCTCTCGGCCGCCCTGGAGCCCGGCTCTCCCCGGAGTACATGTCTGTCTCCACTCAAGCTGGCTGGGCTTCCTGTAGCGGGGGAGACGTCCATGTGCGGATGGGGACAGTTGAGCAGCATCCCCTCTCAGGCTCTGCCAACCTCCTCCTTCCCAGCTTTCTGGGAATGCTTCTGCTTCCCTGGAGCAGGTGTGACCGGTGCTCAGATGAGCAGGAGGAGCCCAGCGATCCTCAGGCGGCATCTGTGATGTGGTAGAGGGTGAGAGAAGGAGGTAAGGCCTGCCATGGAGGTGTGTCACACCTTTGTCCCTAAGATGTCAGACGGAGACTGAAATAAGAACTGCCCCTGGGAGGGACAGCTCTGACCTGCAGCAGGTCACCCAGAGCCTGGGGCCAGGCCACGTGGGTGTGGATGGCCCGCCACACTGGGCCCACGCAGCCAGCTGCAGACACAGGCACTGGGCGCCGTGGGCTATCTGCAGGCCCTGGCCGACTGACTCCTGATACACCCATTATGCCCGTAATTGCGGAGCCACTAGCAAATTGCTAATTACAATCAACCCAGTCTTTGGTTTAAGCGGCTGATCACAATGCAGACTGACACTTGAGAGGTGGCCACAGGTACGTGGGGAGTGCTGGTGAGGGCGAAAGCAGCAGACCGGCATCGAGCCTCCTGTCCACCAGACAGCCCAGTTTCTGTGTGAGGAGGAGCTGAGGCCCAGAGCCATGTCCCTGTGGAAGCCTTTCCCTGTGACCACAGCAAGTCCTGACTGCAGGAGAACCGGTAGAAAGTGAAGTCCAGCCCCAATCCCAGCTCTGGGGAACATGCTCAGGCCCCAGAGAAGGCACAGGGTCAGCAGGAGAGATAAGCTGGACCGAGCTGTCCAGGTCAGGAAGCCGCACGGTGTACAGAAACAGCTCAGCACAGCAGGGGCGGCCAGGAACCCAGGAGAGGGGAAGCGGAGGGAGAGAAGCCCGGACACTTCCCCGAGCTCCGTGCAGGAGAAAGAGCCTGGACAGTGCAAAGGGGATCTTGGCGGCAGGAGCAGTCCAGCGGCATTAGACTAAGAAGAGGTCGAAGCTGCGGAACCACCAAGAGCCCACACGCTGGCAGGGCAGAAGGCTTGAGAGAATCCAGGTGAAGGCAGAGGAGGAAAAGTGGCCAGAGGAAAACCCTGCAGGCCAGGAAGCCCCCAGTGCCCCCTGGGCTGTGCAGAGACCTGCAGACACCCTGCGGAGAGACTCCATCCACAGCCCCTGGCCAGCACCACAGAAGTGCCCGCGGGCGGGGCTAGCTCCCAGAGAACCGTCAGTGGGCGGGGCCAGTGGCCAAGGAAGCGTCTGTGGGCGGGGCCAGCAACAGGGAAGCCCTGTGGGGGGGGGGCTCAGGAAGCCTCAGGAAGTTTCCTGGAGATGGAGAACCTAAGACAGAGCCTGCAGTGCTCGGATCTCATGACCCACGCGTTCTTGAGGATGAGAAATTACTTGTGACCACAGACAGGGAGAGCAAACGGAGGAAGAGCCTGTGCTGAAGTGTAGAGCCGGCTTGCCCGGCCCTCCCCGGGGCTGACACCAGGGCCTCCCCTCCAGCCACTTGGCCACTCCAGTCCAGGGGGTGCCCAGAAGGCCATCAGGCCAAGCCATGGTCAGGACCAGGTGCCCTGCGAACATGAAGGAGAGTCGGGATTTCACTGCCCAGGAACAGAGAGCCCAGATGAAAGGCACCTCCTGCAGGGAACGCACTGGGAGTGCACTCAGGACCCCAGCTCCCCTGCAGAAGGCCGTGGACAGGTCGTCCCTGCTGACGTCAAGATGGCAGAAGGCTGGAGACAGCCAGAGCCCGTGGACGCTGTCTGTGGCACATGTCCTCCTCAGTGAGAGCTCGCTGCCTTCTGAGGTTTCAGACTTGTGAGCACGAGTGTGGGGTTTGAGGCCAGCCCGGCCGCATCCACCCGTGCTCAGGGTCAGTCGGATGGCACAGCCTGAGCTGCCCATGGGAACGTGAGAAGGGTCAGCTGGTGGTGTCTAGCGCACTTGGACTCCAGGGCAGCCGTGCTGTGTGTTAGAGAAGCCTGGCTGGGCGCTGTCTCTGCCCTGTGGCTGCTGGGCTGAACCTCACAGAGGCAGTCTCAGCAGTCTCTGTGTGGGGAAAGGCTGGAGTACAAGACTGAAGGTCTGAGTGGACCAGGTCTGAGGGCAGCCCCAGCTGGGGCGAGGGGAACGAGGTCTCCCAGGTTCCTCTGCAGTCTAACCAGTGGCCGCCAGGCTGCCTCACCAGGTCACAGAAGGGCACTACACCATTCCCCAGGCCAGGCGGCCCTGGACACAGGTGGGTGGGTGTGCAGCTGTGGTAAACAAGATCCCACCCCAGGACTCGAGGAGAGGCAGGAGAGGCACAGGGTGGGGACCACACTCCCCCCAGGAAGCTCTGTGCTTGGGACTCTGGGGACCTAGCTGGGAGGCACATCTCTTCCCTCCTGGAGAAGGGAGTGGTCCCACACTAGCACTGGGGAGCAGTGGTCAGCCAGGGCAGCAGCTGGGCCGCTCACAGGAGGGTGGCTCTGGGCAGGGACCCTGGTCTTTCTGAGCACCCTTCAGGACACCAAGCCCAGTGGCTGGGGAAGATCAGAGAGCAGGGCCCTTGGCTTATCTCTAGACATGCATCCGGGTGTTCAGAGGCTGGGTGCGTGGCTCCGGGTCCAGGGTCCACCACACCACGGTGGACTCATCAGCATGACTCCCGATGGCCTCAGAGCCCTGGGAAGGCAGCTTCCTGGCTGGCCAGGACCTGCTGAGCCTGGAGCCTGCAGAGGAGCTCTTGGGCTGCCTGGACCTGGGGCTTCAGAGCCCACTGAAAGAACCTGGCCTCCCCTGTGGTGCCCGAAAGGGCCTCCCAAAGTCCCGCCAGCCCAGGTCCCCCAGCTGCAGCAGAGCAGAGGAAGGCAGCCGCAGGGAGAGGGGTGCTCTTGGCCTGCCGCAAGCCTGACCTCATATGTCCAGGTCAGGGGAAGGCCCTGCAGAGGACTGGAGGCTCTCTGGGCATCTGCTTGGGGCTACCTGTAAGGCCAACCCCTCTGAATGCTTTCCTGTGTGAGGCCCTGGAGCCTCAAGAGCCAATCCCAGGCAGGGCCCTGAGGATTCCAGGGAACCAGCCCTCCTGGTTTCCTGGCAGCAGCCTCCCCTGTTCCGGGCCTTCGCCTTCTGTGATGTGCTCCTCACGTATGTCTAGCTGGTTTGACAATCAGCTGGGAGGTGGTGAGGCCTCCAGCCTCACTGGCGCTCCACAGGGCAGCCCTCCCAGCTGACCCCAGCTGACACCTGGAAGGCCCTCAGGGGGGAAAGCAGAACCTTGGCTGAATGCAAGACGTGGCCAGGTGGGGGCGCTGCCTGCAGGGCCCGTGGGGGCTGGGTCCACACAGGTCCTGAAGGCTCCAACCAGCACTTCCTCTGCTGAGCGTCCCCACCCCCTGGAGCTGGTGCTTTGGAGTCCAGAGTGGGGACCACAGGCCTGAGGCTCAGGGAGTGGCCACCAGAGCCCAGCTCCTGGTGAAGGCTAGGAGGTCCCAGGGCAGGGCGGCAGGAAGGGCACCACTCCGCCAGGAGTGGGCCCATGATTACACATGGAGAACAGTCCAGGGAGCCAGCCAAGGCCACCCGCTAGGCAGGGTGGGTCCTCTCCAGCCTGAAAACTGCCACACACTCCGGCTTCGCAGCAGCTTCCCCTGAGACAGGGCGCTGAGGGTCCCTCTGCTCCTGCACACTGTCAGTGCCAGCTGGGGTCTGCGGGGCTTGGTGGCAACCTTCCTCTGAATATCCAAGAAGTCATTTCAGACAAGAGACCCTCTGTACAGGGAAGGAGTCTGCCGTGCTACTCACAGCTCATGCCAGCAGGGCCACCCCCAACGTTGGCCTTCCAGCCGCTGAAGTGTCGCTTCTGTCCTGAGCCCAAATGGACTGAGGAGCCTGGCCACATGGCCTGTGCTGACACAGGCGGGGCCAAGAGCCCTCCAGGGTCCAAGCAGGGTTGGCCAGCCGAGTGGCCAGGGTGGGGACCACTGTGGCTCCTGTGAGCTCTAGTGCCTGTCCCTGGGGACACTGCTCCTGGAGGTGGTGACTCAGGGGAGGGGTCAAGCAGAGCCAGGGAGGACAGCCCAGAGTCCACAAGGTGACTAACATGGAGCAGGCTCTGGACCTCAGGATCAGTCTGGTCAGGCGGTCTCAGGAGCAGAGTGGATGTGGCTGCCCAGAGGACAGAAATCAGTCCCACTGGGGGATGGGCAGGTCAGGGGTTGTGGGATGGACCAAGCCGCCCCTGGCCTCTCAGTCACCGCGTGGCCTCCTCCTGCCCAGACTGTCACGGGGTCTCTGCCAGTTTGCCTACCCACCCCCTTCCCCACCTGAATGCAAACCCCTGGAGAGGGCACTGGCTGTGTGGCTGAGGCCCAAGCAGCCCTGTCCTGACTCTGTCTGGTGCCAGTCTCCGGTGGGTACAGCCAGCTCCAGAAGGGACCTGTCTACTTGCACACGACTCCCACCCACCACCAAGTGTGGACAGCCAGAGGGCAGGAGGGCTCTGTAGATGGCCCTGGGACCTGGGATGAGGACTGGGAGGACCCTTGCTGGGGGGCCCACCCCAACACCCTCCCCTCCTGCCCACCCATCCCCACCCTTTGTCCTCTCGCAGTGGCCCTGTCCCACGAGTCTGCACATTGTCCCCCTGACCCTCTGTCCTCCTCGCAGTGTTCCACCTGTCGCACAAGGTCACCAGTGTCGTCCCTGAGAGTGCTCTGCTCATCGTGCTGGGCCTGGTGCTGGGCGGCATCGTCTGGGCAGCGGACCACATTGCCTCCTTCACGCTCACACCCACGGTCTTCTTCTTCTACCTGCTGCCCCCCATCGTGCTGGACGCTGGCTACTTCATGCCCAACCGGCTCTTCTTTGGCAACCTGGGCACCATCCTGCTGTACGCCGTCATCGGCACTGTGTGGAACGCAGCCACCACCGGCCTGTCGCTCTATGGGGTCTTCCTGAGTGGCCTGATGGGTGAGTCCTGTGCTGCCCACAGGGTGGGAGGTCAGGGTGCGGAACACAGCCCAGGGGTGGAGTGGGGGCATAGAGGGATGTCGCTGGTGAGCTGCTTAAAGACCCGAGTGCAGAGTCCCACGGCAACACCTGGCCGAGGCCCGTGCCCTACTCGGGAGAGGACCCTCTCTGACCAGGGTGGCGTGTGGGTAGGATCTGGCAATGGCTGTCCTTCTGGGCTGGGAGGAAGGTCCCAGGGAGAAGAGCCGGCAGCATCCAGGTCTCACCGACTGGACCACAGGCCGAGCTCAGCACATCTCACTGGCCTCCGCCTGTGATGCCCTGTCTCCGATCCACATTCCGCCTGCTCCTGTTCCTGCACGGAGCGGTCCTTCACTCAGCCCTGGTCACTCAGAGGCCAAGTGGGCCAGCATTCCCAGGGACGGGTCCAGGATTGGTGACCTTCCCTCTGGCTCAAGGGAGAGGACTGGCCAGCACTCACCACATGAATTGAGGCCTTAAAACCCTAGTGACCGAGAGAAGTGTGGTGACAAGGACAGCAGTCCCTCCCATGTGCCTGCTCCCTCAGCACTGGGCCACCACCACAGAGCGCTGCCTTGAGCCTGCCAACCAGTGTCACCCAGAGAGCACCAGGGTGAGCCCTGCAGGCCCTCAGGCGAGTAGACACCTGCTCCAGGAAGGTGTCACCACAGGTGGGCGGGACATACCTCAGATGACCAGCCCGCTCTGACCACTGGATGCAGGGATGACTCAGGGTCTGGAGGGGACCCTTGGACCTATTGCCCACGGCACCAGGAGGGTCACACTCACCCTCCCTGATAGCCCTGTGACCCACGAGGTCAGGGCATGGGACGCCCCAGGGTGGTTTCTGCAGGAAGAAGCCTCCAACAGACCCGGTGGGTCACAACGGCTCCTCTGCAGTGGGCACCCTCTGTGGCTCCCTGACCCCTGGCCTCACACAGCTGTCAGGCTTCCCTTGCCCACCTTGGTCAGGCACAGCACCTGGCTTTCTTCTAGGAAGCAAGGTTCTTACGACCGGCACAGGCCTCGCAGCCAACTGGCTGAACCGTGCACAGGCGCTGGCCCCTGAGCCATGTGGCCGTCAAACTCCGAACATTCCTGCTGCCAGGGACGTCCGGGTCTATCTTCTTGCTGTGACCATGTAGGACTGTGCTGTCACCATGTCCCTTCTTCACAGTAGACACAGATGCTGACAGTCTGCACTTAGTCCCTGGGTCCCAGCAGGGAATCCAGGTGTGATAGAGCTAGGCAGGCAGTGACCAGTCTCTGTAGACCAGTGACCAAGGCCAGGTGCACCCATTACAGAAGGGTCAGCTAGACTGGCTGCAGAGGCCCTGCAGGTGGGCCCAGTGGCCATTCTTCTTACCTAAGGTGGAGAGAGGGCCTTGAGCAGGCAGCCTGGTGGAGTGACCCCTCAGTTCCAGACACTCCTGGCAGGTGTCCCTTCCCGGCCAGCTTGGGTGGCCTGTTCAGCTGGCTGCACTTCCTGCTGGGAGCCGGCCAGTTTCCAGAGTGTACCACTGCAAGGTCTGACAGGGTCCTGGGGCCAGAGGCTGGTGGTGCCAGAGGCATCTGACGGGCCTGGAAGGGGGCCTGGTCTGCCAGGCCAGGCAGGGCCACCGATGGCAGCGAAGTCTGTGCTGACCTTCCAGATGGACTGCAGGGAGCGTGACCCGGCTGGAGGCTGCCGGGCTCACAGGAGCCTAGACGTCCAGTCATGGCCATGTCCCATCCCCACTCAGTTCCCTGCCATGGACCCCCCTGTGCTGCCCTGGCAATGACCTGCAAGCTGTGCCTGGCCCCGTGGACCCGTGGCAGGGTCTGCCCTCAGCCCGGCAAGAAGAAGGAAGCCCCTGTGGGACTCCGCTGGCCTTGTACACCCAGGGCATCGCGCGTGGGCTCTGCCCTCAGGCCTCCTTTGACCTGCAGGCTCTGGACCCTTCCCCGTGGCCCACTTGTCTTGCAGGCGAGCTGCAGATTGGGCTCCTGGACTTCCTGCTGTTTGGCAGCCTGATCGCAGCTGTGGACCCGGTGGCCGTCCTGGCCGTGTTTGAGGAAGTGCACGTCAACGAGGTCCTGTTCATCATCGTGTTCGGGGAGTCACTGCTGAATGACGCCGTCACTGTGGTGAGGCCTGGCAGGGTCCTCAGGGCCCGTCACAGGGCCCGGTCCTGAGAGGCACAGGGAGACCCACCCAGGGGGCATTGCCACTGTCCTTGGGCCAATGAGAAGCTCTGCTGCCCGCAGCCAACCGTCCAGCCAGACGGTAGCCTGGGAGCCACGCCTGTATGGGATGCTTGGTGTCCATGGGGGCAGCTGCTGAGCCTGGCAGGCCCTGCCTCTCACGTAGTGCCCCTTCTCTGCCCCTTCCCGACTCCCTCTGTCCCATTTCTCACCCTTCCTTCCCCAGTTGTGGACCCGCCCATGTTGTGCCTTCAAGGTCAGGGCTGCCAGGGCTGCCAGCCCACAGCCGCCAGGTCCCAGAACAGCCTTCTTCTTCAACTGTGGGCTACCCATGGCGCCACCCATTCCTAGCTTCCTAAAATACAGGGGGACAAATGAGCAGACTCTCATAAGACTGGTACCACTCTGCCGGGCCACAGCTGGCTGGTCCGGGAGCCTCCTGGAGGCTGGAGGCTGGAGGCTGGAGGCAGAGGTTGGGGCAGACTGGCTCCTCCTGAGGCTGCCCACTGGTGTGTCGACGGCCTCTTCTCATGAGGACCCCAGTCAGCAAAGCAGGCCTGTCCTAAGGACTCCATTTCACCCGAGCCCTCTTCAGAGGCCCCGTCTCCAAACCCAGGCATGGTCTGAGGTCCAGGCCAGGACCGTGGGCGCTCCTGGGGACACACCCAGCCCCTCGTAGGAGTCACGAAGCAGACTCAGTCTGCACTGGCTGCGCTGCCCCGTGGAGGCGTGTTCGGGGGCCCGGGGCTGCGGGCAGTGGCGGGCACTGTGGGCCCTGCACGCTGAGCAGCAGGCCTGTGCGTGGGGAGCTTCGCAGCCGCCTGGGGAGGGCGGGCTCCACCTCCAGACGGGCCACTCTTTGGGAGGGGTCAGGGCAAGTTGGGACGTGGATGCAGCCTCCTCCCTGGACTTTGCAGAGACAGGACATAGAAGTTTGAAGATGTGACCTGTCACTGGCCTCCAGAAGGGGCCGGGACCCTGGGACATCCTCACCTTGTGCCCAGAGGCCTCTCCCAGGGCAGCTGAGGGCCTTTGAGGCCAGTCAGGAGTTCAGCGCATAGCTCCTGTGCCCCTGGGCCGCCTGTGGCGCCCGTGTCTCTGCAGGGAGCCTCCCTGGGAGCCCAGGGCCCTCACTGCCCACACAGCCCGCCAGCTGTCACCTGCACTTCCATGAAGGGCACAGCCCTGTGAGGCCGTGCTGGGGACTCAGTGGCCACTGAGGAATTGACCCTCAGACCACACGCCTGCCCTGGGGGTCCCCAGCACATACCTCAGAGCAGGTCAGAGCAGAGACAGCGCCTGTGCCCCTCAGTTGGGGCTGTGGGCCTTGAGGGAACAGGGACTTGGACATGGCCATTACCCAGCAGCAGCACAGGATGGGTCAGAGTCACATGTGGACATGCCGAGGTCACAGGGCGCAACCCCGCAGCCCAGTCACACAGCACAAAGCCACCGGACAGGGCACTTGGTTGTCTGGGCAGAGGAAGTGGGAGGGTTAAGTCCTGAGGTCAGCTTCGGCTGCCCCATCTGGCCAAGGATAGGAAGAGGCCAACTTTGCTCCTGAAGCTCTGGCTCCTTCCAGAACATTCTCTTGCCCACACATCCCTCCTACTAGTGCATCGTGGGCCCCTTCTTGTCACTGCCATTCCCTGTGCTGGCCTTTAGTTGCTGTGGAGTCCACACCCGGCCCAACACCAGTGAGTCCCAGGCACTGAGATGGGAGCGGTCAGTGCTGACCACAGGCTGACCAGATGTGTGGCTGTCTTCTGCCCTTTCAGGTCCTGTACAATGTCTTCGAGTCTTTTGTGACCTTGGGTGGTGACAAGGTGACCGGTGTGGACTGTGTAAAAGGCATAGGTACGTGGCAGGGGGGCCCCGGTGCCCCCCCCAGGCCCTGGCAGGAGTGCAGGCCACAGGCCTACAGATCTCAGCTGCCTTTGGCCCCTGCAGCTCTGGAACCCTGTAGCCCTGAGGGAAAGGTGTCTGCACTGTCACGGGGCCCAGCCTGTGCACACAGCCCTCCCAGACACCCCAGAAGCACGACTTGACAGAGGTCCTGGTGGCTTGCTGGGCAGGAAGAATGGCCACTTTGGGCCTCCCTAGGAAGGAAAGGATGTGGCCTCCAAGGACAGGGCCTGGTCCTCAGGGTGTTCTGTCTAGGTGATGCCCCCACAGTGGGGCATTGTGGCCATGGCACCGTCCTCTGTCCCTTTCCTCCTGAGGCTGGTGCTGAAACCTGACTCTCTCCAAGAGACATCAGGGACCTGCTCTTGCTTCCTGAGCTCTTGGTGCCCCCGTAGGCGGAATTACCAGGCAACCCTCCCTGAGGAGTGGCCAGGAAGGCCAGCCCCAGCAGCCTCGCCCACGAAGCTGGCCACAAAGGGCCATTCAGGCAGCCTCAGCCCTGGTCCTCGTCCTCACAGTGTCCTTCTTCGTGGTGAGCCTGGGGGGCACGCTGGTGGGTGTCGTCTTCGCCTTCCTGCTGTCCCTGGTGACACGCTTCACTAAGCATGTGCGCATCATCGAGCCCGGCTTTGTCTTCGTCATCTCCTACCTGTCCTACCTGACCTCCGAGATGCTGTCCCTGTCGGCCATCCTGGCGTAAGCCATCCCGCTGTCCTCCTGGTGGCAGGCTGGAGAGCCCTGCACTGGGCCTGGGACAGCACTCCAGGCTGGTGCCTCTGCCAGGGGGCCTGGGGGTGGGTGGAGGGCAACCCCAAGGTCACACCCTGCCCTGGGCAGGGGACGTGAGGGGGGGGGCCACCCTCCCTCCTCACCCTCCCTCCTCAGAGTGTGACCTTTAGAGCACGCCTCCCAGCTGCCTCAGCCCCAGGCTGGGTGGAAATTCATGGTCGGGGGGAGAAAGAATCTGTTGTATTTAAAGAAGGAGTTGGCGTTTCCACAGAATGGTCCAAGGCCAGATGCCTGTCTCTTA
>NW_026000068.1:319333-328703 GCF_001458135.2 Marmota marmota marmota | reverse complement strand
GGGGGGGGGGGGGGCAGGGAGGACAGACCACAGAGCTGGCCCAGCTCAGGGCTGGCCCCCCATCTGCCAGGCCCACCCAGTGCAGGACTGACCGTGGGGGGTCAGCAGGGGGGGGCCTCAGCAGCATCTGGCCAGGCTCATGTGCTGCCGCCCACAGCATCACCTTCTGTGGCATCTGCTGCCAGAAGTACGTGAAGGCCAACATCTCAGAGCAGTCGGCCACGACCGTGCGCTACACCATGAAGATGCTGGCCAGCGGGGCCGAGACCATCATCTTCATGTTCCTTGGCATCTCGGCGGTGGACCCCCTCATCTGGACCTGGAACACAGCCTTCGTGCTGCTCACGCTGGTCTTCATCTCCGTGTACCGGGCCCTTGGTAAGGACCTGGCATTTTTCACAGCCACCAGGCTTCCCTCAGCCCAGTGACCACAGACCTGGACCATGGCTGGCACCCATGAAGGTCCAGGCTGCCTCAGGGCCCCAGGGCAGGCACGGCCGAGGGATCACGGTGGAGGGCTGTGGACTCCAGAGGGACCCACCTGTTACCACTGACTCACTCTCCATGGGGCCCCAGGGCAGGACCGCAGTGATGGACGTGGGGCCAGAGGTCCTGTTGGTCCCTCCTACCGGGAGCATGACCAGGGGGCCCCTGGGAAGCACCCACCGCTCCAGGCACTGGAATCGTGGAGGGACAGGAGGCAGAGAGCTGTGGGAGAAAAGCCACGGCACCAGGAGGGTAGCCAGGGTCCGTCCCCGGGAAGGGGACACTGGCTGAGCCTGCCTCCCCACCACAGGCATTGTCCTGCAGACGTGGATCCTGAACCGGTACCGCATGGTGCAGTTGGAACCCATCGACCAGGTGGTCATGTCCTACGGCGGCCTGCGCGGGGCCGTGGCCTACGCCCTGGTGGTGCTGCTGGATGAGAACAAGGTCAAGGAGAAGAACCTCTTTGTCAGCACTACCATCATCGTGGTCTTCTTCACGGTCATCTTCCAGGTGTGGCTGGGCCGGCCGTGCAGTCCTGTCCCCACAGGCCAGGCTGGGCCCACCTCAGCGCCGCAGGACCAATCTCCAGCCTCCAGACCTAACTGGGTCTTGTAATTTTAGTAACTAGGAGCGTTTTGTAGGTTTTCACGTGGCCCCACGGGGGACCTGGCACAGTTTGTCCTGAGTGCTAGGCTGGCTGTGCTGATGAGTAGAGCCCCTGTGGACACCCAGCTGAGTGTCATCAGACTCGCTGGTTCTTGTCATTCTTGGTACCGTTTGTACGTGACCAGAGGATTCTGGGAGGGGGCAGGAAATTTCACTTGCTGCCCAAGGAAAGGGGAAGGGAGCCCAGGCTGTGAGGCACCTCCTGGGGCAGGCTGGGTGCCGACAGGGCTGTGAAGCCAGGTGGCCAGGACTCAGGGTGCCACTTCCTTCTTCCCTAACTGGGGTGAAGTCAGACCAACCCTGCTGGGGGGTCTGTCTCTACCCTGGTTATGAGATGTCAAGCCCCAGGCCTGGAGTGGCTCTGGGGCATCCAGACCCCATGGAGACAGTCTGGGCTGCCTCCTGTTTGGAGCAGGGTCCCACATGGGAAGGTACCTGGGAGCACCCGACCACCCATCCAGCCTCTCACTGCTGCAAGCAGGCAGTGGGATGGGCTGTCAGTTTCAGGGTGCAGTCTGGTGACAGGTCTGGTGGTCCCAGGAGCCAGGTGGGGGCCGGGGTGTCCTTATGAACCCTGTGGCATAGGCTAGGGCTCGTTTCTGCAGGGCAGTGTCACAGAGGCTGGTGTCCCTGGGCTTCCCAGCGTGGCAGGGAGGTCACACAAGGGCTGGGGTCAGGGCGTCCTGCCTGGCATCAGGATCAGTGAGGCTGGTCTTCCAGGGCCTGACCATCAAGCCCCTGGTGCAGTGGCTAAAGGTGAAGAGGAGTGAGCAGCGGGAGCCCAAGCTCAACGAGAAGCTTCACGGTCGGGTAGGGCAGTGGGCATGGGCAGACATGGGCAGGGCAGCAGTGTGGGGTGCAGGGGGCACTGGCGAAGGTGGAGGGAGGGGCAGGTCCCCAGGTCGCCTGGGGTTCCGGGAAGCTGCGTGGTCCCAGTGAGGCTGAGGAGGGTCTTTTTGTCCCAAAGGCATTTGACCATATCCTCTCTGCCATCGAGGACATCTCAGGACAAATTGGACACAATTATCTCAGAGATAAGTAAGTGGCCAGAGGTGGACCAAAGCGGGAACCCAAGGCACACTCCTCCCTAAGACGGTGGGACCCACAGGGCACAGGTAGGGCCACCACAGACCCTGCAATGGTACAGGGATGGAGTCACCATGGTCTGAGGGATTCAGCTGTCAGGAGGACCCTTCTTTGCACAGGAGCCAGAGGCTACTGGCCCAATTGTGGGGAGCCCCACTCTACCTGAGCTTAGATGCCTTTTACTGTGGCTGACCAGCCATATTGTTTACTTGTGGGAAATTGAAAAGTCAGAGTAAACCATCTCTGTATGAACAGAAGAGGGGCACATTAGTGTCGCTCAATATTTAAAATTACTTTGTTCATGAAATTGGAATCATCAATTTATGTCTTGTTATGAATCTGAAAACTAAAGCACATAAAGCCCACTCATTGGCCCCTGCTTCATGAAACGATCCTCTACGTTTCCCAGAGGCTGCAGCTCACCTGGCAGAACACCCAGGCTTACAGCCCCGGGCACCTGAGCTGCTTGCACCACCTCTGAGGCCAGGTGCCACCTGGAAGCCTTGTCCACAAGGCAAGGACATGGAGCATGGTGTCACCTGTGTTCTGAAGGCCACTGCCACCCAACAGCAAGGCTCAGAGGGCAGGCAGGGCAAGGTGAACTCAGCCTGCCACTTAAAACTCACCTCTAGGCATGTTGCAGTAAATGAAAGGGTCCTGGGAGACTCTCGTCTACCCAGCCTTGTCCAGCTCCCACCTGCCTGGGGCAGGCAGCCCCACCTAACTGCTGATGTGACTGTCTGTCCCCCAGGTGGTCCAGTTTTGATAGGAAGTTCCTCAGCAAGGTCCTGATGAGAAGGTCAGCCCAAAAGTCTCGAGATCGGATTCTGAATGTCTTCCATGAGCTGAACTTGAAAGACGCCATTAGCTATGTGGCTGAGGTACTAGAACATTCCATGTCCTTCTGGAGTTGGGAGCTGAAGCAAGGGTTCATTGGATGTGGTCCAGGAGCACGCAAGAGGGCCTGCACTCTGTGCACAGGTGGCCTGCCCCCAAAACTCAAGTGCAGCTCAGGGTTCCTCGGATCCCTGGGGCAGGCATGTCAGAGCTCCCTCCCGAGGGCAGCGAGGCCCTGGGCAGGTGATGCTCAGACAGACACTGGTGCGGGTGGGTCTGTGCACAAGGTCAGGACTCCTGATCCTGAGTTCTGGCACCATCTCTCAAGATGGAGGAGGAGGGAGCAGGGAGGAGGTTAGGAGCCAAGGCCCTGGCACATGCAGGCACACCTGGGGGAAGCAGTAGGACTTCTGCCTTGTCCTCTGCTTCACCAGATGAACGAATCCACCCCCAAGTCAAGGCAGGAGCAGACGCTGCCCACACATGGGTGGCTGGATGTGTCCAGGGCGTGGCACAGAGGAGCCAGCTCAGAGGCACGTGGGAGGAGGGACAAGTCCTGTCATGGCTCTCAGGGCATGTGGTTAGGGGACAGCACAGCCCACCCCTGCACACAGTCAGGACTCAGGATGTGTGGGTGGACATGGGAGGCACACGGGTCATGGCAGAGTGCAGTCCCACCCCTGCCCTCCCCACCTTGGTCCCAGGTGTGCCCACATGGTCTCCCTGTCCCTTGTCCTGGCAGGCCCCACAGGGCTGCCCACAGTGGCAGGGCCTCAACCTCAGATGGCTGAGGGCCTCCTCTAAAAGCCGAAATCCTACAGAAGGCTACAATTTGTTTTCTGGAGCTGGATGAGGATGGGAATGCGAGGGCAGGCAGGGGTCTCTGGCGGCCTCTGAGTGCTGCTTCCTGTCTTTGAAGAACTCCTCAACTCCTCACTTTATGTGACGGGTACCAAACAGGGTGCCGAGCCTGTCCTCTACCCCCACCAGCCAGCAGTACCTGACACAGGACCCACAACCTTGGGCTCTGCTCTCTCCCCAACAGCGTTCCCAACAGAAATGGCCCCAGGTCCGGGAGAGTACACATTCACAGCCTCAAGCCTACCCTTGAGGGTGCTCATGACCCCAGCCCCTTCCCAGTCCCAGCCCCAGCTCCAAGGGTCCCTCTTCCTCTCTGCCGTCCCCTTGGGGGAGGCATGCCAGGAACTGTAGGTGCTGCAGACCTGACCTTGCCAGCCTGTGGGAGGGGAAGGGCATGTGGAGAATGCAGGGCTTGGAAGTAAGAGGCAGGTGATGATGCACCAGATGCCCTGGAGGGGGCCAGTGTGGCTGAGGATGACCCCCTATCCAGGCTCCCAGGGAGCATTTCCTGAACTGAAAAGTACAGTGCACCTGTCAAAGCTAGTTAAAGATGAGGAGCAGCCTGACAACTCCGGCCACCCGTCTTCCTCAGCCTTCCCTGGGCTGTAGCCCACCGTGATCCGTGTCCTCTGAGGCTTCTCACCCTCCTGACCCAGGCCCCAGCCAGAGCACAGCTCCTCTGTCCTCCAGCAACTTCTGGGTTGCTATTGGAGCCCATCAGGGCCTGAGGCCTGTGGGTTGGAAGCCCCAGTGAGGAGAGCCCCCCCATAATCTGCAAGTAAGACGGTGCCTTCCCAGATCCCCCCAAATGCCCTCCAAGAGGTTCTTTCTCCTCTGAACAGCTGTGTGTTGGACCAGTCCTCAACTCCAGCCACTCAGGCAGTGTCCTGTCTGGACCCTGCGGGAGCTAGTCTCCTTGCTGTCTGTGCCTCTGGACCCCTGCAGGCTGTGGGAAGGCACTGGCACACCGGTGCACAGTCTCACGCAGGGCTGACTTTCCCTAGGCTCTGCCTCCACCTCCCAGGCCCTGTGGGCCCAAGCCCAGGCAGCAGGGCCCCCAGTCTTCCAAGTTTCAGGTGCTTTCCAGGGCCTCCTTCCCTCAGCAGACATCTGCCTGTCCCTGCAGGGAGAGCGGCGCGGGTCACTGGCCTTCATCCGCTCCCCAAGCACCGACAACATGGTGAACGTAGACTTCAGCACACCGCGCCCATCCACCGTGGAGGCCTCTGTGTCCTACCTCCTGTACGTGTGCACCTTGTGTGCTGCTGCCCTGGCCTGCAGCTGGGTGGGGTCTTCCCTGGGTCACTCCTCCTCCAGGCCTGGGGAAATCATAAATGGGCCAGTGGGCGGTTTGGGGGCCTGAACTGGGATGGGAAAGCACTGAAAAGTGCATTTTCCCACCATGCAAACCTACTTCACTATGAAACTGGCAAGAGCACTGAAATGACGTGCGAGGGGCAGAGGGCAGTTAGGGGCTAAGACCTGGTCTGTTTCCCCTGGCTACCATGTGCCTGTCCTGGCCCAGGGGAAAATAGACCAGGTCTGTCAGATTTGATGTCTGCTGCCCCAGGCAGCTTATAGCCAGTTCTAACTGAAGACGGCTGGTACAGGTGTCCCAGCACCAGGGAAAGGCAGCGGGCAGGCTTGCTCCAGGGCCCCACAGCTGGGCTTTTCAGGGGATTCCAGGGGTCTGCCTTTAAAAGAGGCTGGGAAGGCCTTGTGGGAGTCAGTCTGACTGGAGTCCCAGGGAGAGGAGAGCGGGACAGGTGCCTAGCTGTGCAGACCTGGGCAGGAGTGCACGGGAGCAGCTCCTCCTGGGGCTCTTGCAGGAGGGAGAATGTCAGCGCCGTGCGCCTGGACATGCAGTCCCTGGAGCAGAGACGGAGGAGCATCCGAGACACGGAGGACATGGTCACCCACCACACGCTGCAGCAGTACCTGTACAAGCCCCGGCAGGAGGTGGGCAGGGGTTGCTCACCAGACCCTCCCAGCTTCTGGAGGCGAGGTCCACCGGGATCCCTTCCCCGGTGCTGGGGTGAGGCGTCTGCCCCTGCCCTCCAGGCACTGGCGGAGCCCGTGGAGTCCCGGGGTAGCCCCGGGGTAGCGTCCTCCCTCTCCCCAGGCAGAGTGGTCGGGAGGGCCAGGCAGGAGTTCAGCTCTGACCCGCTCAGCCCGACCGCCCGCTTCCCCCCAGTACAAGCATCTCTACAGTCGGCACAAGCTAACTCCAAACGAGAGCGAGAAACAGGACAAGGAGATCTTCCACAGAACGATGCGAAAACGCCTGGAGTCCTTCAAGTCGGCTAAGCTGGGGATCAACCAAAACAAGAAGGCTGCCAAGCTGTACAAGAGGGAGCGCGCGCAGAAGCGGGTGAGGGGCGGGGCCGGCTGTGGGCGGAGCCGAGCCAGTGGGCGGGGCCGGCGGGAGAGGCGGGACCCGCAGCGGGTGACAGGTGTCTGGGGGTCCGATCCAAGTCTGGAGGGTCATGGATCTTGGGATGAAGGTCGGTCGCCCGGGGCCGGGTCAGTGGGCGCAGCAGCACCGAATGGCCCCTGGGCGGAGACCCTCGGAACCTCCTCGGAGGGAGACCGTCCTGGCAGGCTTGGGCCTGAACACGGGTTGCGAATGTAAGACCTTGTGCTTGTCCACAGAGGAACAGCAGCATCCCCAATGGGAAGCTGCCCATGGAGAGCCCAGTGCACAGCTTCACCATCAAGGAGAAAGGTATGGCTGCTCCGCGGTGCCTGCCTGTCACACACAGGATGTGTGCCGGGGCTGTCTCCCGAGATCCTGACCCCCCCCCCCCCCCCGTTGCCCCCCACTCCCCCTGGCGCTTCACCCCCCACTGCAACCCTAGCAGTCCCCTGGGCTGGGAGGCTGCTGCCAGGCCTGGCACTCCTTCCCTCTCCTCCCGAGACCATCAGACCCGGGCCCCATCCCTCCCTGCTGCCAACCGTGAGGTTCCAGCCCCTCTCCAATGAGACTTTCAGAAGTCCAGGTGGGGTTGGGGTCATGAGAGGGGGCAACAGAGATGATTCTTCCTTTGCACAGTTACCTGGCCACTGGGATGCCCAGCCATCCCTGAGCCTCAATGACAACCCACAGGGGACACAGGCCACCTTTACCCTCTTCTTGCCCCCTGCCCCCTAGATTTGGAGCTTTCAGACCCTGAGGAGGCCCCTGACTATGAAGCAGAGGAGACCAGTGGGGGCATCGAATTCCTGGCCAGCGTCACAAAGGATACTGCCTCTGACTCCCAAGCAGGTGAGAGAGGGACTAAGGCGGGGTGAAGTGAGTTCTGTCAGTGGAGGAGGAACCCCCTGCCTTGGGAGGCTTGGCTGCTCCTGGAGGCCCATGCACAGGCTCCCAGCATGGCCCCTCTATCCAAAGGACCCTCCCCAGGGCAGAAGGCAGGCTCACCTGCTTATAGTGTGTGGGTTTATAGTGTGCAGGGAAGGCCTGGTGTGAGAGCTGCAGGCTAAAAGGACTGACCTTCCAGGTGACCTTGCAGGTGGCTGCCACAGGACGAGCTGGCGGCTGCACCAGGCAGTGCCTTCCCCCTGCTGCCGATGGGGGTGCTCCTGGGAGGCTGATCAGCTGCTGCCCTTTTTCCTAGGAATCGACAACCCTGTGTTCTCCCCCGAGGAGGACCTGGACCCCAGCATCCTGGCCAGGGTGCCGCCCTGGCTGTCCCCTGGCGAGACTGTGGTACCCTCCCAGAGGGCCCGAGTACAGATCCCCCACTCTCCTGGCAACTTCCGGCGCCTGACACCCTTACGCCTCAGCAACAAGTCAGTGGACTCCTTCCTGCTGGCTGATGGCACTGAGGAACGGCCCCACGCTGCCCTCCCCGAGTCCACACACATGTAACTGTCACCCTGGCTCCTAACACCCTCTCTGTTCTCAGCTGTTTCCTCCAGGTCTCTCTCCTGGACCTGCACTTTCACAAGCTCTCTCCTGCAGTTTTCTTCCTTCTCTAGAGCCTGTCCCTCCGGGAGTCTGACTCACTGCACATTTCTTAGGAGATGCTGATGAACAATACTCACCTGATTCTCTGCTTCTCCAGCTAAGATTTAGGGATCCAGAGGGTGTGAGGATTGTTTGGATTTATGTTGTCATGCTGTCTTGTGAGAATTTACTTTTAGACTGTCAGTTGGATCATAAACTGTATCTGCATGATCAGCCCTGAATCTCACTCCTGAGCTGACCAGGCCTGTGTGTGAAGGAGATGTCCATTTTGATCCAAAGGCCCACAGCTGGGGAAGCATCCAGCTGCCAGCTCATCCAGGAGAGAGGCAGTGGGCCTCTCCCACCTCCTATAGAGGGGTGCAGGGGCAGGGTTTAGGAGGGAACCCTGTGAGGGCTGACCAGCAGCCAGGGGGTTCTGCCCACCATCTGGCTAACAGCAGCCTTGTGGGCCTTATCTTGCAGGAGGTGGGGTGCCCTTGATGCTGGGTGGGGAGCAAGGTGACTGATGAACAGAGACACCAAGAGCCCTCTCACTGTTGCCCGTTACTGTCTGCAGTGAACAGGGTGATACCCCCCCTGGGCAGTGTCTTGAGGTATTCCAACTTTCCTTGGGGTGCCTGACAGGCAGGTAGAACTGTTATAGTGGGTGGGTCTGGCCCAGACCAGGTTTCAGCTCCCTGTCAAACAAAGAGGAAGTGTTTTCTCTGGTGGACACTTGCAGAGGGTTTTACCAGTCTACCCGATACCTCTGCACTGCTGGGGTCCCTCCGGTGGGCCCTGCTTCAGGAATGGGTATTGGACTCATGCAATAAGTGGGCTTCCACTGAGACTAGAAACAGGCATAGCAGTGACACCAGGCATGGGTGGTCCCACCTGCTGTCCCTCCCCTGCTCCTTGCTTTTGCCTCTGAACCTTCTGCTTCCCCGCCCCCCCCCCCCCAGTGTCATCCTGGAATCCCATTTGTCCTTAGAGCAAGGTACTCAGAGGAGCTTCTGGCCAAGTTTCCTGAGCAGAGCAGCTGCAGGGGGTGGGCGTAATGCTAGATGTCCCTCTGTAGAAGGGGAACCTATCCAGGGCATGGCCTCAAATTGTCACAGAACATTCCAAGTGGTCCAGCCATCCTGGCCCAGGGATGCTTATTGGTGGCTAGTATCCCCTAACCCCCTGCTTACTTTTTAGGGGACAGCATAGAGTGAAAGGGCCCCAGCAGTCAGCTGGAACAGCGGTCAAATGCTCCTCCTTGCCCATGGCGGGGATGGGGGGGGGGTGCTACCCTCTGCACCTTCTTTTGAACAAGCCCTGGGGTGGCACCTCAGGAACAGAAAAGTCCAGGGGAAAGGAACATTGGGCAGAAGGCATGACTATCTGGGCCAGGGGCCACGGGTGCCCAGTAGCAGCTTACGCCTCCTTGTCCTCCTGCAGGTGACACTGGCTCCGACACGCCGCTGATAGGACACTCGT
>NW_026000068.1:295165-319164 GCF_001458135.2 Marmota marmota marmota | reverse complement strand
CTCGATAGGCAGCAGCCTCGTCTCCGCGCCGGGGGTCGCCCGCCACTGCCCAGCAGCCCCAGTTGCCGGCGCGGCTCCCGCGGCCGCGCGCTGCAAGCCCCGCGCCGCCCGAGAACACTGAGTCGGTGGCCGCAGCGCTATCCGCCCGCGAGCCAGGGGCGGGTCCCACGCAGGGGGCGGGGCCGGAGCGCAGGGCGTTGTCCAGCGCGCACGCGCGGTCAGCGGCAGCGCGCCGTGTGCACAGCCGGCGCTCGTTCCAGCGGCCTCGCACACGCCGCCGCCCTGCGTTGCTCAAGCTCGCGTCGCTGCAGCCTCCTGGCCCCGCCGAGTTGCCGCCGCACGCGCTTGAGCAGGAGGAGACGCCGCTGTAACCAAGACCGCCGCCCCGGCCTCCCCGAGGGTGGCCTGGCCCCCAGGGTCTCCCCGCCCTGCCAGCCTGGCGCCTCGAGGCGCCTACACCCACCTCGCCCAGGTGCAGAGCTGGCCTCCAGTCGGGAGGTCTGGCAGGTGCTCCATTTGGGGCTGCTGCCAGCTTGCCGCTTCCAGCCGAGCGGCACTTCTATGTTGATCTTTCGTTGTCACCGTGACTCAGGGACAGGAAAGCCTCAGAGGCCTGTGACCAGCTTCATCACGCCAGGCCACTAGGTCACGAACAAAAGATCTGCCCAAGTGATAGGCCCTGACCAGTTCCGCCCGCCTCCGCCCCCAGCTGGTTCTCACCACCCTCAGTGGTCTCCCAGTCCCAGGGTGGGGGCCCGAGCCCCTCTGACCCCTTCATATCCATTTGCCAGGTCTCCAAACTTCCCGGTGGCCACAGGGCCTGTGGATGCCATCACAGGAATATCTTTGTTTGCTTTTGCGTTTGGCCTCCTCCAGTCCAGCCTTTGTCCTGTCCTCCCCCCCTGAAGCTCCCTTAGGACTGTCCTGTCTCAGCAGAAAGACCTCTGACTGGAGCTGTTCCTTCTTTTGCTGGGGTGGCTGCAGATGGCCTGGCTGGGCTGGGGCATAGAGGGGGCTTCAGAGGCACTCTTTGTTCAGAATCAGAGCTAGTTGTGCCCCACTTGACACAGTGGCAGAAGAGCACTCAGGGCCATGGGTGGCTCCAAGGAGGGCTTGGTTGGACATCCTGTGCCTGTCCTGAACTCCTTCCGTCTCTCCAGGGCTCAGGACAGAGCCCTGCTCCTGGTGTGGTGCGAGGAATGCTGCTTCCATTCCACAGAACCTGAGCGGGGTCCGTGTTTCCTTCTGCCCCACCCCCCTTCAGGCTGCCGTGCAGGTCTCACTTGAGGAAGACCAGAGGGACTAAAGTGCACTCAGCCACAACCCACCCCTGAAGCTTTCCTGAAACCACTCGGCTTTCTGCTCAGGAAAACTAAAAGCCCATGTCTCAGGATAGAAGTGGACATTCACGAGTCCAGGAGGTCAGCAGCAGTGTGCACTGTCACTGCACATCAGGTGTTAGGCAGGAAAACACACCATTTCTTATTGACAGCTTTACTGTTTGGAGAAACAGATGAAGACAATGCCAGTTTGTTCAAGCCTCCATGGCTTCTCCTCGAGCAGCTTTCTGTGATGGAAACATCAGCTCATCACTTCATCCCTAGCCCATTCTCATTGGTCGGGGCAGGTGTCTGGCTTGCAGCCATCTTTATCCACTCTGAGGCCAAGTTCTGCCAGGGCATAGCATAGCTGGCCCAGCAGTGATCCCACCAGACAGCACTGTTGGTGCTTGTTGGGGGCAAACGGGGCCACCCAAGGGTTCTCTGAGAAAAGCCCATCAGCACCCACTATACCCCTGCAGCCAAGCCCCCTGCGCCTGCCCTCTGATGAAGCTGCCTTAACACCCCTGGACTGCTGGGCATGGGGACTGATCGCCATGGCAGAGTCAGAAGCCAAGCCAGACCAGCAGCTCAGATGGCACCCCGCGGCCGTGCACTGGACCAATACCAAAGCCAGCAGCCAGGGTGTGAGCCTGCCCGACACCTCCTTGACACTCCATCTACCGAGGTCCACCATGTTGCTCAGCTTGTGAGATCAGCACAGCGGGACACAATCATGATGGAGCCAGACTCCAGGCAAGAAGGGGTTGCTACCAGAAGCTCACCATGTGTGCTCAGATGCCCCCATGCTGTGACCGGCACTGTGGCTGCAAATCATAGATAGGAATCCTGCCATTCCTCTCCACTGTTTTAAAGCAGAAGGCAAAGTCCCGTGGATGTATTTCCTTAGGAAAACTGTTGTTATAACATTATTTATTTAATAAAGAACTTCTATTTTGTGGTACTATGAAGTACAAAAATTTAGGAAATTTCTTTTTCTTACCTGCATTTTATTGAAAATTTTGTTATGGTGTTCAATATTCTGTATATTACTGATCTTGTTAAAAGAATTTTGTCAAAATTGGAAGTGTATTTTCTGAGTGGTGAAAACTGTATGTCAATGTTGTGAATGTAATCAAACTTTTGTGTACCTCTGATCACAGGATGATGTGCCTTAAAACACCCCTCCTACTGTGCCAAGCAGGGAGCCTGTCACGAACACCATGCAATAACCAACTGCTTGACCAATTCTATTAAAAACATTTCAAGGCATTTTGGGTGCAAACTCTGTTTATAAATGAGGACTTAAGGAGCAGATGTTCTGCATGAACACCAACATGATCTATGTGTGGTGTTTCCACCCTGCTGTGAAGTATCCCTGGCTGGAGGGAGCATGTTGTATGGCACAGCTGTGAAGCAGTCCAAGGTACTGGGCAGAGTGAGCGCTGGGCGCTAGCATCCCCCTTCAGAGGATGCCTGTCAGATTCTCCCAGATGCCAAAGAGGGGTCTGTATCTGGGCAGTGACTGGGCCATGGGCAGCTGGAACAGCATCCACTGGGCCTGAGTGGGAGGAGGTGGCACCTGAGGCACCAGAGTGGCTGGGCACAGGCTGAGATGCCAGGAATATCGGCGTTCAGAGCCTGGTGGCCAACAAAGTCCTTGCAGGTTGAGATGAGGATGGTACAGAGGCAGGGGTATGGGTGGTGGAGCCTCCAGCATGTCAGATATAAGATCTAGGTGTCAGACGCACTTTTAAATTTTAGAATTTTATTAATAAAAGTTGCATAGCAGAGTCCACAGACACTGATTATAAGAGACGTGTAAGTGGTAAATTCACAGCCACCTCAAAGAAGATATAATAGTGAATGTGGGTGAACCAGAACCACAGACTGGGGGCTCCCAGGTCACTCCTGCAGGCCTGGTGGCAGTGCAGTAGCGGAAGAGGGGTCCTCTCTGGGCTCTTCCTGGCTCCAGTGGCTTCAAGAGGCCTCTGCCCTTCACCCACATGACTTCCTCTCACCTTGACCTATCCCCATCAGGTGCCACCCTGTTTCCAGTTACACTAAGATACTGTGACAGGCCTTGACTTCTCTTTTGGGGGGCTATAACTCTGCCTATCACAATGAGGAAGAGGTGTGAGCAGAGGTGGCTGTTTCTCTAGTTTCCCCTTGGCTTGGGGGTGTGGGCAGCTGGGCTGCGGTGCCCCAGGTATATGTGCCTGGATGTTGGTCCATTCTTTTGAACAGAGGAGGCCTTGCCCACCAGCAGGTTACAGGAAGCAGCTGGAATGTGCACTGTACAGACACGAAAGGAGGATGGGCATGTGAGATGCTCTGGTCTCACGAGCAACCCAGGAATACGTCCTTGGCTTCTGCCCACCGATATGACCTAGAATCAAGGAATTCTGCTGCTGTGGAATTCCCTCACTAACTGATGGCCCCCTGGATGGAGTATAATCCTAAGATGAGTGGGCATGCTGTAGGAGCCTCCCAAGCTCCCTCCGGGTCCCTTTCCTCAGCTGGCACTCAGAAGCCAGACTCCTGGGCAGGAAGCAGACACTGGCTTTTGGTGGGGCGGCTGGGCTCTTTGCTGGGTGCTGCCTGTCCAGGCCTGTATGCGGGCATTCTCCACTGAGTGGCCAGGAGAGGGCTGGCCCCAGTGTCAGGATGAATACTGCCCACCCAGAAGAATGTGGGTGGTCTGGTGCCACCCATGGTTCCCAGCAGACCCCAGCCAGCATCCCACCTCCAAAAATCGCACTGTCCTGCTGTCGGAAAAACTGCTCACACCTTGTGTCTGCAGGCAGAGCTAGGAGTCAAACGCTTAGCCTTCAGGGGTCCTGAAGAGCAACAGTAGCAGGCACAGCGGGTGCCATGTGGGCACACTGCTCTTCTGAATATCCACTTGGACACCCACGGCAGCCTGGAGTCAGGACTCTCAGTGGGATAGGAGTGTCCTTCATTCCTGTAAGGGCGTGAAGAAGCTCACATATGCTGAGACTTCACCAGCACAGGACACACTCCTTGAAGGCATACAGGCAGGCACTCAAGGGCACAGGCTTGCTGAATGCAGCCAGAAAGGCCGTTATCTTCCATAACCCTCCATGTTCAGTTATCGGATTCCACTTAGGTTTTGATTCTTTCAAACAAACAAGGCCTGCGAATTTCCCACATCTTGTGAGGATGGAATAAATGCGGAATACAGCTCTGCCTTTGTCAGAGAGGAACAGCACTCTCCCATGCAAGGCCCATAGTCCCCTCCAGAGGTGAGATGCCCACAGCCCAGCCTCCCAGGCTCTGTGATGAGGGTGGGTGACCGCTCCATGTGAAGGGCTGGTGGCAATGCTGCTGTGCTGAGCAGTGGACAGCTGGCTCTCAGACAGTGGCACAGGGACAGCAAGGACACAAGGCTTGCCATCCTTTCAGGTAACGTTGAGATGAACATGCAGAGGGTGCTGCCAGCGGAGGTGAGGCTGTAGAGGGGCAGCTATGCAGGGAAAAAGAATTTTAGGGACTCTGCACCAAGAATAAGTGAGACTCACGGACCCAGAGATGTATTCCAGACACCGATTTTCATACATGCCTTTATCAAAACCAGCACTCAGGACATGCTCATCCCACACGACTGGCTCACCTGACCTGGTGGCATGCCCATGCGGGCTCTGACCACTGGGCAGGCTAACTGGGACCAGCAGCTGATTTTTCCTATGTACAGGACTGAGGAACCAGTCAAGCACCTCCAGGAAGGCCAGGGTAAAACCTTTCCACGTGGGGACAATGAGGGATGCCCACCTCACCTTCCCACACAGGGAGACCAGACCCCGGGAGAACCAGGGGACACCCACCACACCTTCCCACCACAAGCCACAAGAGGGTCTCATTGGCAGAAGAGTCCTCACAGAGCATGTTCCTGGGGTAGAACACCCACAGCAAAATCACGCCCCAGCACTTCACGTCATGTGCATCTGGGCACCAGAGCAGACAGGTACATGTCACCTTGACCACCAAATGTGGCCTGGAGTAGGTTTTGTTTTAATGTGTGTGAGGGTAAGGAGGTGAAGCCACAGTGGCGTGCACAGGCCAGGACAATGCAGCTACTTGAGGAGCTTGGCCACATTCAGACTCGGCACGGTGATCTCCCTGAAGATGGGCACGTAGCTGGGGTTTGCCTGTGCAGGGCCCTGCTCCAGCGTCTCAATTATGGTCTGCTTCATGTCCCGGCTGGCATCTCCTCGCACGGCCAGCAGTGCACCAATGTGGTCGTCTCTGTGGGTTGGACAGGGGTCAGTCTGTCCCACTCTGCCCTCCCTTGTCCCCCACAGGGCAGTTGCTCAGGCCCCAGACAAAGGGCAGCGTTTCCTTCTCAGAGAAACTGAGTCTCAGCTGGTGGTGGCCTCTCCAACCACAGGTGCCAAAGGCTGCATCTGTAACTGGTGGCTTAAAACTGCTAATTAGGGGGACCCCAGGGGGTTCTTGCTGCAACAGAGCTGCGGCAGTGAGAGAAGGGGCCTCAACGGAGTCAGCTGTACTTGGCTTCGAGGTGGAGGGTCCTCCCCCTGCTCCGCCTGAGGCTGGGGACCAACAAGATCACGTGTGCAAGAAAGTGTCTGGGCCATGTATGGCAGGTGGGCTTTCTTTCTTAGGTCCCCAAAGCACCACAGGACAGATATAACCTAGCCCTTTTGGGCTACGCACATGACCCTAGCCTTCCCTACCCCACCATCCTCTGAAGCGTCCAGCTGGAACATTCTCCACGGCCTCTGCCCCACAGCATCAGGGATGGGCCACACAGGAATATGTGGGCCTCGGCTAAGGCAAGGGGCATTAGGCAGAGGACACACTGGTGCCCTGGCCACCTTCCTCAAGCACCCAGTTGGACAAGTATATGCTCCTCCTCTTCCCAGTGACACTGGGCACGGCAGCCGCTCCCCAGCTCAAACAGGAAGGTGCACAGCTATTACCTGATGTCTGGATATTTGCTGACCAGGGTCGAGACTTCCAGGTAGAGCAGGGAAGGGTCCGTCAACTTAATAACCTCAGCCACAGCAACGATGGTGTCACAGTGACCATCCACGTCTTCGCCAAACCCCTGAAAAACAGCAGCAGGGTGAAGGCAGCCCTTGGCTGCAGAAACAGAGGCTGGCCTGACACCTCCCACACCCTCTCCTGGCCAACACCTTGCTCTTTCTGTGAACACCTCAAGGTTCATTCCAAAGGGGAGCTGAGCTTGTGTGACTACTTGGCCTGCTCATGCAGCTGGGGAGCCTGGGGTGAGGAGTGCCTGGTCACATCCTGGGCTGCAGACCAGGTGGCAACCAGCATAGTACAGAACAGGTCACAGGCAAGGGCAGAGGATGGGAAGGGAGCATCGTACCATCGAGTCACGGCTGCTAGGAAGCCAACAGTGGCCTCTGTGCTAATGTGTCTCTCAACCATGAAGCCAGGTGGGCTGTGGCCACCGACCCTAGGGAGGAAGAACTGCCTTCCTGCTAATGCAACTGGTTCCTACCTACTGGCCTAAAATGGCTTGGGGCTGGAAACTGAAAGCCAGACAGAGAAGGACCAGATCCTATGCATGGCACCTGCCATGAGCTCTTGACAGACTTCCTGAGACACTCACTGAAGCCAGCTTCCGGAACAGGAAGCGGAGCTGCTCGGCCTCCCTGACCATCTTCTCAGCGCCCTCCTTGCGCTCCTCGGCACTCCGGAATGAGATGCGCTTCTGCATGACAGCCCGCAGGTACTCCACTACCACACGCCGATGCGCCTCGGCCGTCATCCTCTGAGAGAAAAACGGTCAGCTGCAGGCTGCTGCTCTGGCAGACTCGTCGTGCTCCTTAAACCTGGGTGACATGGGACCAGGCTGCAGCCCATTCTTCCTATTTCCATCAAGATTGCTGGCAATATTTTGCTGGCAACTCAGCCAGTTTAGATCCACAATGCCCTGAGGCTCCCAACAGCACACAGCAAGCAATGGCCAGCACAGGCCACCTGCAGCACTGGCACACATGGGTGGGGAGGGCACCCACCACACAGATCCATCCTTGAAAGCAGGCAGAAACATGTGCCCGGGCAGGAACTCACTTCCCACACCATCTGACTCATAGGCAGAGACGAATAGTCTCTGCAAGAACAAGTTCAAGCAGGCTCAAGAGGTTAGGCCAGCTCAGCACTGCTGACCTGAGCCCTCCCGAGATTCCCCGGACGTGACCCCTCCTTGAAGCCCACAGCACTCTTGGGGGTTCCAGAACATGAATGCTCCCTGGGCTGATAGCAATCTTGGGGCTGCAAGCATCTCACCCCATAAATGAACATGGGCTCAGCAGGGGCAAGGCCTGGGTACAGGCCAGAAGGATTCGTAGGACCCTGTGTGGACCAAACATGCAGCACTTGTCCCATGGTCTCAGGTCAGTGCTGGTCCCAGCAATGCTACATCTGAACAATGACAGGGACATCCCAGAAAAGAAGAGCCCTGGGACACATGGCACAGCTACCTGGGGGTCCCAGGAAGGATACAAATGAATAAAGGAAAACCTAGGGCATCACAGGGAGGAGAGGGCTGGAAGCCCAACACAGGTGGTCAGGCCCATCAGAGAGACAGTGCCTGCCACAGGTGACAAGGCCCGGAGAGAGGCATCAGTGGTCACCCTCAGCTGTACAACCCCTATGGCAATGCTGTCAGCCGTGGCAGGGGGCAGTGTGCCCAGGAGAGCACCAGCCTCCCTGGAGGACAGCCCCTTCCCTCAGGCCCCAGGGCTCCAAGAGCCCTGCAGATGCATGCACCACTGGCTGAGGATGTCAGAGAGGGTGCCAAGCACCCACTGACAGAACACCCACAAAAGTTGGAAAAGAGCACAAGCATGTGGGCAAAAAGATTTAAAACCAACCAGATTAGTCTGAAAAGTAACTGTGGCTTACAGAAATCAATGCAAGCTTGACAGGCAGGAGAACTCTGTTGAAAGCCCGGTTTGTGGCCAACACACAGCATGTTTACATATATATGTGCAACAACACACACAACATGCACATGAATATGCACACAGCACACAAGATACACAAGTGTACAATTCACATATAAAACTACCTATGCATGCATGCACACACAAAACACATGCGATATAACATGCTCAACATGCACATATGCAATACACACAATATATGTGCCACCATAAGCATACACATGTAACACAAGTGTGCACATAAAACACTTGTGTAAACAAACACACATGCCTCCACGTCCTACACATAGCGCACATGCATAAGTATACACAGTGTGTATACATATGTGCAATACATACGTGTATGACACACATACCACATACAGGAATGGCAAATGTGCACATGCACTTGTAATTAGCATACGCACATACACCCCACACAGCCTCTCTGGAGTCCCTCCCTCCCCCGGCCAGGAGACTGCAGCTCTCTCTTTCCACTTGGGCTGTATCCCTTTCTGAAAACAGTGTTGTGGCCCATGGTGTACAGGTGACTCTCAACCACAGCAGGGCACTGAGCATGAGGGCTCTGAGTCCAGAAGGTCCCACCCTCATCATGAGGCTCACTGTGGGTGTCAGAGCCCGAGATCAAGGGTGTGTAGGCTCTGCCCGTAAGCTGTTGGTGTGGCACTTGAGTCCTGGTGGTCCCTGCTGTTGTTGAGGACTGGCCTCATCAGAACTGTCTCATGTCCCTGCTTTGGCTGAGACAAAAGCTGTGGTGCCTGGAGCTGTCTTTTGCCCACTGCAAACACATACTGGCCTTCCATGCTCTTAACAACAGGCACAGAGATGGGGATGTGGACACAAGGGCCTCACCAACTTCTAGCAGATCTCTCAACAGCCAACAAGGATGGCCAAATTAGCTTGGTCAGTTTGAAGCACATGGTCTCCCTGTTCAAATCACTTCTGGGGGCTTGTTTGGTTCTAGGGACTGAACCTGGGGCATTTTACCACCAAGCTACATTCCTAGTCCTTTCTCACTGGTTTTGAGAGGGAGTCTTCCTAAGTTGCTGAGACCACCTTGGAACTAGTGATCCTCTTGCCTCAGGCTCTGAGTTGTGGGGATTATAGGCATTGCCACTGCACCTGGCTGTAAGGACCACTCTTAATGACAAAGAGCTAGAAGATTTTCCTTTAAAATCAGGAAGTGGACAAGGAAAAGGCATAAAAGACCACTGTGCAACTATGCTGCCTCCCTCCCCAGATTAACCAGACTTGAGATAAGCCCTCCCACATCCTTACCTTTTTGTAAGGCTTTTTGATTTTGGCAAAATCGTTAAAATAGTCTTCCACAGTGACACAGATGATGTCCACAGCGTTCGACCCCAACAGCCACTTCTTTGTCATCAGTTCATTCAGATGTTGCTGAAAAGCAGAGACAGGTCACAGAAATCCTAGTCCACAAAATGCCTGGGGTCGTGTGATTTGGGAGGGTTTTGTCCTTTGATTACAGCAGCAATACATGGTCAGGTAAAATATCTACTTCTGTGTAATCTGCACACCTGTACTTAAACAGGAGTGTATGTTACACAACCTTGTGATATCATGGAACTGCAGGTGAGAGGTGCAAGTACCTACACGCACACTGCCTTTTAGGGTACACACGCTTGTTGTGTGGACACTCACTCTATCATGTACCCACCCAAGTCTCTGCTGATGAACATCTGCAATTACAAATAACGCTACAACAAATGCACATTTTACATGTCCAATTTCTTGAGTGGAACTTCTCACTCAAATGTATGCAAATCAAACAGCCCTCCAAGGACTACCAATCCGGCTCTACCCAGAACACAAGAAGGCCCTCAGCTGTGCCTCCCTGGTGGTCAGGACTGGGCACTGCTTCACACTGAGGACCCTCATGACTTTGTATCATTTGTGTCCTTTGTTTATTTTTATGTCTCTTTTTCACATTTTAAAATTGTCTCAGAGGTAAACCCCTCCTCCTTTTTAAACTATGGCCCAGGGCTACAGGGGCATGCCTCCTCAGCCCTGGATGCCTGCCCGTGCCTTTCCATTGCTGTACAACCGCAGGTGATACTCCCTTCCCAGCAGGACCTGTAATGCCCAGCTTCACTTTTAGCAGGCACAGGGGTTTCTGCCAGTGCCTCCGGGCCATGCCTGTGCTATGCAGTGGATCCTGCCTGTTCATGGCCTGGTATGCCTTCCACGGCAAAATTCACTCTGTAAGTTTTGCTGGCGCGCGTTTCACTCTTCACCCCAGAGCCAGGCTGTGCATGTGCTCTCACTGTGCTTTGGGGATGGTCTCTTCACACTTGCTCTATCTCTTAACTCACATGCAGCTTGATGCCTCAACTTTAGTGGGAGTCTCCACAGATGTGCCTAAGACGGACCTCATGTCATCCAAAGTAAGCAGGAGCCCCGGAAGCCCCTCACTCTGGTTTAATGAAGACATAGGGATGTATAGCTCAGGTCCTGTACAGCATCCACACTGGGCAGGAGGTAGTATGTTCCAAAGGGCAGCATGGAGACCCTTGTGATCTGCCCAGGAATGGAGGGAGAAGCCAGAACCCCCACCCTGGGGCAGCACAGAGGCCTTCTACCCAGCCCAGGAAGCAGGAACCAGGCCCACCTCCAGGTCCAGGAAGACTTCTTCCAGCAGGCTGCCACAGCCTTCCTTGGCAATGGTGTCTAGAATCCCATCCATGCTTGGCTGGCTCAGACACACACCCTCCTCCGCTTCACCCTTTAAATACTTCCTTTTCAGGCTGACAATGGACTCTCTGCAACGAAGAGGTTTGGGTTCAGGGATGTAGCCATGTGTGCTCACTCTCCTCCCTGTTCCACACACCACTTACTTGAAGGTCTGGCAGTTGTTGATGATGGCGATCATGTACTGGACATAGCAGTGTGGGTGCTGCCGGTTCTTCAGGTGCTCCTCCTTGTACAGCTGGGCTTCATCCTTGTATCTGGGAACCACCTGACAGTATTAGTAAAGGTGCCCTACAGCTGCTTCCAGGACCATGCTGACCTCACACCCAACAGCACCAAGATGGGTCTTGGGTGGTCATATGATTGAAAAAAGTTGTCTGCTTTAAGTGAATATTAAAAAACAATTTTAAGTCAGGTTTTGTGATCTGGTTCAGGTCCTGATCATGAAGATGTTGTGAAATACATGATTATAAGTAATCAGGAAAACATCAAATGCTAGGTAAAATGTCCCTTTTCAAAGTGCTACCTTAATTTAAAAAATCAAATTAAAAAAGAACTTTGAACTGGGCAAGGTGGCACAGGCCTGTAATCCCACTGCGTTGACTCAGGAGGATTGCAAGGTCAAGGCCAGTCTGGGCAGCTGTGAGACTGTGTCTCAAAATATAAGGACTGGGGCGTAGCTCAGCGGTTGAGCACCTGGATTCAATCCTTGGCACCACGAACAATAACAAAAAAAAACTTAGATTTTTGAAATGTCAAGAACTGAGACACCACAGGCTTCACCATAAGAGGTAAGCATCTGCTTGCTCTGCCCTTCTGTCCACATGTGACTCCAGAACCAACCAGATAAAACTGGTCAGGGGAAATTCCTCTTCCCAGAAGACCCCCACAATTGAACTGATGCTTCAGCCATGGCCCCATGGGTACATGATGGGAAGCTGGGCCATAGCCCCATAGGTGCATGGTTGGGGAGCTAGACTGTACCCTCGTGGGTGCATGGAGAAGAGCTGGGCCATGGCCTCATGGGTGCATGGGGGGAGGGGTGGGGAAGAGGAACAGATCAGGTGGAGTGGTCTGGAAGGAACAGCTTTTTGAGCAAGGATGATGGTACACACAGACTTAATGCCATCCCTTCTTCTGTCTAGGTTTAAGATCTTCATCGAGAACAATTCAGAGGGAGAGGCACACTAAGATCACTTTGAGTCCCATCTGCTGAGGGCTGGTAACACCGATGTTTAGGGGAGTCACCCACCTGGACTCTGCCAGCACAACTGGCTACAGTGCTCATCAGGTCCAGGATCCCAAGGGAACGGTGTGGTCCATTCCAAGGAACATTAGGAGAAAACCTGCAATGCTTTTTTGCCTTTTTTTTTTTTTTTAAATTAAAAAATTTTTTTAGCCATTGATGAACCTTTATTTTATTTATTTATATGTGGTGCTGAGAGTCCAATCTAGTGCCTCACACATGCTAGGCAAGTGCTCTATCACAGAGCCACAACCACACCCCACATTTTTGCATTTCTCAGTAAAATAGAAAATGGCTTATGGGAATCTTGAGGCTTAAGTTAATTTTAACAACAGCATATTACAATCAACGCATTTTTGCTTTTAACTTTTAAAAATACAGTTTATAAGAATTAGCATACTGGCAAAAATACATACCTACTCAGGAAAGAATTCATTTGCTGAAGACACAAAACTAGTACTTTTGTTTTCAAATCTTCATTTATCTGAGCAGCAACTTGAAGATTCTGTTCAAACATCTAAAAATTGGAGAACTTGTGAATTCTAGTAACAATCTCATAGGAGTATGATGTACACATTCCCCATTTATAAAACCTATCTGCTAGGATAGTCCAAATTAGAGAAAAAGAGGAACCACTAGGAAAATAAAGTTACTTAAACAAACAACTTTCTTAGGCGGCACCAAGCCAAGTTGGGACCTGCAGATTGGTTTCTATGGAGGAATGCAAGTTCTCCCACTGCATCTACTAGGATGTGAAGAGGACTGACAGGGAGTGGGGCCAGGAGGTCAAGGGACTGGGCCACGTGGATCCCAGGTGCTGGGCTGGAAGTCAGTGTCCTAGCTCTCACAACTGCAGCTCGAAGTGATTCATGCTCACCCACTTTTAAGGGTGTTGGAATGAAGGTTTCTTAAGAATCAGGAGGTGGCCATGCTGGAGCTAGGAGAGCTGGGCTCTGAGAGACGGAGAAGTGCAAGGTGCCCAGAGTGCGCGCCAGGCTCTGGTCATGATCCATGTGTCAGAATGTCAGTTTCCAAAAGAAAGGCAAGGTAGAACCCCAACCACTGCCCCATCACTAGGCAACACCATCCTCCCAGGCACAACTCCAGCCCACTCCTGCCTTGAGAGGAGAGGAGGAACTAGAAGACACAGCTTGGGGCATCAGAAAGTGAGTTAATAGTAAGGACACAGGTGAGTCTAACACCAAGCACTCTGACTCATGAACAGGAAAGCATCTTTATTGCTGTAGGTCTCCTCCAAACTCCCCAGATTAAATTCAATCGTGTGGCACTTGAAGACAAATCCTGGATATTTAGACAAGCAAACTCAGAACGGGAGAGCTACATACAACTAACACAAAATTAGGTCCAGTTCAAGCCCAAAAAGCCTTCCCAGGAAAACCTAGGTACCATGGGCAAGACTACTTGGCAGGTCAGATCCTGGATCCTAACTCCAGAGACGGACATTGAGGGTTCTCAACATCTTTACTATGCTCTGCCTCCATTGGTGAGACCCACAACCCTTCTAGCCACCCAAGAAACAGTCTATGGAGCCTATGGCTTGTACCTGGAAGACAATGGCAGGAAGTGTTGTCTGGTAGTACCCATCTTGGTCAGCCTCAGGCTCTGTCTCTTTGCTCCAGTCTTTTCTGTCTGTTTCTAGTGCTTTCCGCAGCCAGGCAATGATGTTGGACTAGAGGTTTGGCATCATGAAGAGAAGGGAAGGTCAGAGTGGGTAGTTATGTCCAAGGATCCCCTGAAGCCATGTGTAGCTATTGCATAGGCCACATGCAGCACATCAGGCAACCCCCGCTTCCAAGCAGAGGCCCCCAAAGAAGATCCCTCTCCAGTAGCCCTAGTGGTCGGGCGTGCAGTAGCCACATCAGTGTCTGTGGGTAGACCAAAACCCTCGCTGCAAGTACAGAGGGAGAATGGACCAGGGACCTCATGGATGAGCACTGTGCTGGAAGACAAGGCCAGACTTGTCAGAAGACCAGAGACAGGCAGGCAGGCAAGTGGTCAAGCTCAAATCACTTAAACCCAACACAGCAACCAGGCCAGCTCAGGATACAGCAGAAGACTCTCTGCCCCAGGGAACCTCCATGAGACTCAGCATACGTTTGTGTTGCCCAGGCACACCCTGACGTCCCATCTTACTGAGACTGGCCAATGGTCATGAAGCTGCAGTCAGACCCATTCCTTGGTCCCCAACTGCTACCCCCAACCAGGAATCAGCACTAAGAACCTGGCAGCACCACCACAGCCATCTGGACACGGGGGTCTGTCTGGGATGGCATGGGCTGCTCCCGCAGAAGAAGAGGCTCCTGTGTCCACAGGACAGGCACCCAGACAGGCACAGTCACAGGCCATGAAAGGCTACCCTTCTCTTCCCAAGTTCACAGGTGGCCACCAAGACAGTTTCTAGGACTGCAGGCCAGACTTTACTCACAGTGAGCGTTGACATGTATGTGTCGAGCAGCTCAGAGACCACGTTCGGAGAAAGTAACGGCTCCAGGGAGTGCACATCCACTTCTGGGGCCAGCTCCATGTTCCCCATCATCTCCACACTATAGTAAGAACCGCAAGTGACAGATGAACAAGGGACACAGAAAACATTCTCAAGTGAGTGTGTGTCTGGTTCACATGGAAACACCGGCTCGCCCTAAAGACCTTCACGTGGCCAAGGTCCACAACTTGGGGGAAAAGCAGAGGGCCTTGTGGAGACTGTAGGCAAGGGGTTCAGGGACCCAGGGTCCCTCCATGATGTCATCTCACTGGTTGTGTTGGCCATGTAAGTCACCTGACCCTGACCTCATCCCACTGTGCCAGCTGCAGTTGTATCAGGGTACGAAAAAGCCCTTGGAAGGTGAGGTCCCCTGCTCCCTGCACTGTGTCTCAGATCTGAGGGCAGGACTAGCCAAGTGGGCTGCTGATGGGCACACTTCATTCTGTAAGAAGACAGCGAGCAAGAACTGCAACCTGAGAGCACGGGCACAGAAGCCCCAGAGTCAGGGTCACTAATGTCTGCAGGAGGGCGCAGTCCAGGCCACGGGACACTTGGCACTTCTGACAAAACAAAGCAGCAAGAGAGAGAAGCTACAGCTGGCCATGCAGAATACCTGGAGACAAACCAAGTCCCAGGGAGGCTTTCTACGGGGACACTTACTGCTTGTTCATGTGCGGGGGTCTTACAAGTCAAGGTCTGAGCACTCAGGAAATTCACAGGCCTGGTGCCATGTTCTCCAGGTGTTCAGAACAGTGCCGAAAAGTTACTAACACTAGTCCACTCTCTACACAAGCTCAGGATCTCTTGGGTGAGAACGTGCTTTGTGAGGTTCTGCAAGTACTAACACTTTTTCAGCTGAGGGGTTTTTGCACCAAGACCCCTGCTGCAGCGCACGAGTGTGTTCAGCATTTCTCCAGGACAGTCCGATGGGACACATGTGGCCAGGTTGGAGAACACTCCCAAGGACAGGAGATGCTAGTGTGTTAGGGAGAAACAAAGTCAAGACACAAAACTGAGTAAGCCCCCTAAGTGCACCTTCCAGTGGCCAGAGGTAGGGAGGGCCTGACCCCAGTTGTGATGACTGCTGCTTACCTGCTGGCCATGCAAAGGGGCACATTACTCCCTCTGCACCTGAGTTTCCTCACCTACCATGGGAGGGGATCACAACACCCCCTGCCTCATGGGCTGCTGGAGCACACAGTGCATTGAGGTCAAGAGTATGCTGGGTAAAGGACAGAGAATGGGTGACTCTGACAAGTCATGGCTATGGTGGGGACCAGAGGAGGAAGGAGGTCCAGGACTACTCGGTGAAGCTGACAGACACTGATTCCCAGAGGTGGCTGATATTTTTCTCACACCTCTGTGCTGAAGGGCACAGACCACCACCATCAGCTGCCAGGGAACCATGGCACACATGAGAATAAGCTTCGCTGATAAAGAGGAAGGTTTCCTTAATTCTTCCCCAGCATTAAGCACAAGGGCAAAAGTCAAGCCACATATCCCAGCACATTACTAAATGCTGCTTCTGTCCATGAAGCCATGCAAAGTCACAAAGCATTACCCTTGGCTCCCCAATCTCCAACGACTCAGAGCACCCCCACCACTGCTTGCAGATGCCACCTCACACCATTCTGCACACCACCTGGCTTGCGTTCCCTCATGTGCAAAACAAAGTCCCCTGCTGAAAAGTAAAAGGAGTGCCGTTTTTCTAGAGCCGTACATGCCTAACGCCAGCTCTGCTTACTTATTCAGAGACGGCTCTCCCTTGTTGCCAGGCTGCTCTTGCAGTCCCGGGCTCAGGTGACCCTTCAGTGCTGGCATGACAGGCAAGTTCCACTGTGGCTAACTTGTGACTGCCAATTTTTAGAAGATTAATTGCTACACTGTATGGGTGAGAAGAAACAAAAACCTGGTGGTCTCCTCACCTGCCCAGTGATTGCAGGTCATAGGGTCATATGCTCCCACCTGAAAAGCCAGGCAGCAGCAACCTGCCAGAGGGTGCCCCAGTGAGGAAGCATGTCCAGACACAGTGGGCACAGAAAACCAAGTGCATGCTGGGGTGCTCACATGGAACCCAGACACACAAAGACAGGACATTCAGACCACAGCCAGCACGCTCCAGGCCAAGCCTTTTTGGGTAGGCCAGGGGGCCCTTTACCAGCCTTTAGACAGTGAGGACACCAAGCCTTACCCAGGAAACCACCCAGGAGACCTACAGGTGTCTCCACACATTCTCACACAGGTTTCTAGGCAAAAGAACGCATCAGGCTCTACCTGGTGTAGGTGTTCAAGACCCACGTCAGGAGGCTCACAATCTCGCTGGCCTCGAGGTCCTCTGACGCCAGCTCCTGCATCCTGGTGCTCAGGGCCTGGTGGTACATTCTCAGGAGGTTTTTAAAGATCTCATAGTGGGGAGGGAAGCACTGCACCATCAGGTTCTTGGCGACCAAAAGGTCATCCAGGACATACTTCCTTATGATCTCCAGGTGGCGCACGAGCCACATCTTGTCCGACTCCCTGGTGTCTGCCTGTGTGCCCTCGATTCTAGTTGTCACAGTCCTGTCCAAGATGGAGAACATCTTCTCTTTCCAGTTTTTGGGCCTCCCAGGAGGAACAAAGCCAGTTTGCTTTTTTCGGTCAAGTATACGTCTGTCAATTTTTTCTTCCCTTTCGATGATCCTGACCACAGAGACCAGCAAGGTGGGGTCCCGGCGGACAGTAACCAGTGATCTCTGCAGCACCATCCACAGCTGCTTGGCCAGCTCATCAGAGAGACCCTGTGTGCTGCTGAAGTAGCCATGGATGAGGGTCATGTCTCGTGTGTTTCCACTGTCCATGCGGTACTGCTCGCACATGAGCCCGTCTCGGGAGCACTCCAGGTCCATCAGCTTTCGGTGGGCCTGTAGCAGCGCCCCCTGCTCAATCAGGTCCTGGGTCTCCCTCACGATCTCAGGCACTAGGGAAAAGGTACAAGTTGGTCCCTTAAAAACATACAAGGCTGTGTGCAGGATTCTGTGAGACAGCGGGGCAAAGAGCCTGAGGTCTCTGTCTCCCCACCTAGAATCTGACCTAACTATTCTGAACACCAGAATCTGCTAAAGGCCAGGAACTCCCAGAGGAGGCCTGGACGGTAAAGTGGGTTATTTTTGGCCAATCTCAGCTCTTAGCACAGCAGTGCTGCCCACACTCCACCCACTGTGTGGCAGTTGGCTGGGCATGTGCCTAGAAGCAACTTGAGCCCCTCTCAAGAGCCAGGGTGGGCAAAGCACTATCTTCCAAATATGGGGACTGTGTGCTCTAAGTGCTGAAGGGACTCCTGATCACCAGGGAGTAGGCACAAAGGGTGCAACGGGCTACAGAACTCCTCCTGCTGAAGAGTTTGTGGTGGGAAGGTGGGAACCCTCATCTTCCAGCAGTTCCAGGGGTGGAAAGGGCCAGTACTATCCCTTCATCTGCTTGTCCTTCTACTTTTGGAATCCAGACTTTCAAGAACACTAACACTTAAAAGCAAACTGCCTATAGAGGACATCTGAAGTCACTGTGCTGACAGGCAAAGGCTCAGGTGCCTCAGCAACCCAGGCAGAGAGCCTGCACCAAACCAAGCACAAGAACCAGCAGAACCGGTTGAAAGGGGCATTTAACTGAAGGATCACCACATACCTTAGATTTAATAAAAACTCAGAAGACACCACAAAAAGAGGAAAATAAAACCAACTCAAAAACAAGAACAAGGAAAGCTGCCCCTAAAGACTCAATGGCCAGTTCACTAGACTAAACAACTTGTTAAAGATTCTCAAGAACTAAAAGGACCAGGGTTGGGAGGGAGGAGGGAGGCGAGTGCTGAAGTGGGTGGTGGCTAAATTACATCGTTATACTATGTGCATGCACGAATCCCACCATTTATGTACATTATAATGCGTTGATAAAAACCTGAAGACCATAGAAAAACAGAAAGAAAATAAGTGATTGTTTTTCATCTTTCTATTTCATTTTCATACACCTAGCATAATAAAAATCCTTAGTGATTAAAAAAAAAGATTCAACAACTAAGTGAGAAGTGGAGAAAGTAAAAGAGAAGTTTGAACAAAGCTAGAATATCAAAAAAGAGAAAATGTAAAAAGAAACAAAGAAACCCTGGAAGTAAAAGTACAATGTCTGAGCAGATCTGAGCAGGCAGGAGGCAGAACAGCAGTGTGAAGGGGCATGACAGGGTCTCAGGTGTGAAGACAGATAAGAGATGGCTATGGAGAAGTGCATAGAGCCCACGGGACTTGTGGCCCCTAGAGCAGAGCAGCATAAGCACTGTGGGGGCTCAAGAGGAGAGGGGCAGGCAAGATGGCAAGATCTGATAGCAGACAACGTCGCTTGTTTAATGAAAGGCAAGCAGGCAAACATCCAGGAAGCAGGGGAAACAGACAGACCCATACCAAGACAAAGAGGAGCCTGAAAGAAGTAGGAGAGATCATACAAGGACTCCTAAACAACATTAGCAGGAGATTTCTCAACAGAAACTTTGGAGGCCAGAAGAAAGTGGGTTGATGCATTCAAAATGCTTACAGACAAATGCTGCAGCTAAATCTCACACCCAGCAAAATTGTCAAATCAAAAGTGAGGGAGGCAGGGAGCAGTGATGCATGCCTGTAATCCCAGTGGCTTGGGAGCTGAGACCCTAAGTGACATGGCTCAGTGATTAAGCACCCCTGGGTCCAATCACTGGGCAGGTGAGGAGACCACCAGGTTTTTGTTTCTTCTCACCCATACAGTGTAGCAATTAATCTTCTAAAAATTGGCAGTCACAAGTTAGCCACAGTGGAACTTGCCTGTCATGCCAGCACTGAAGGGTCACCTGAGCCCGGGACTGCAANAAAAAAAAAAAAAAAAAAAAAAAAGAGGACTGGGATGTAGCTCAGTGGCAGGCACTTGCCAGCACCACAATAAATTAATAAGTCAATAAATAAAAGAGTGAGGGAGAAATTAAGACCTTCCCAGATGAATAAAAGCTGAGGGACAGCTTTCAGTGATAACAAAGAGATGCAAGAAGTAAGATGTAATCAAATAAGAGAAAAAAGATCTTAATAAAGACATTAATAAAACCTAGTATTAACACTTCTTCAGTTTTTAACCCACTTTTTATTTTCTATATGACTTAGAACACTAATATGTTTAGAAATTAATTATTCTGAAAGCTAATAATACAGTAACCTTGGATCATGACTCCACATTTGGTTTTCTGTATAAGAAACAAACCAACAGTCATTAGTCTGTGTATTGTACACACAAAGTATAAAGAGCGATACAGAAACAAGAGTTTTGTATGTATTGAAGTTAAGCTGATAAATTCAAACTGCGGGGATATAACGTTAGGATGTTTAACACATCTCCATGGTAATCACACAGAACATACACAAAAGAAATGAGAAGGGAATTAAAAATGTTTCACCACAAAAAAACCAAAAACACAAAAGACTGTAATGCAGGAAACGAGAGACAAAGTTACCTTGCATATGGAAACCATGAGCAAAGTGATAGAAATCCTGCCATGTTAGCAATCCCTTTAGGTAAACACATCACACTCTATGATCAAAAGAAAAGAGATGGCAGCATGGATTTTTAAAAAATATGGTTCAACTTTGTATATCTACAAGACTCCTTTTAGAGCCAAAGACATGAATGGTCGGGCTGTGAAAGGTAAAAGAAGAGTCCATGCCAGTGAAGACCAGAGAGCTGGCCACATGATCATCAGAGCAGACAAGACAAAAGCTGACAAAAGAAAGGAAGGCCGTCACACATCCACAGAAGGTTCCGCAGAGACTGTACAACTGCATAACAATTATGCACTTATGCAAATTCTGCATTTACTAACAAACCATCAAAATGTATGAAGCAAACACTAACAGAACCAAAGAGAGAAACAGGTCTTCTGTGGCAGCATCTGGAGACTTCAGTACCTCCTCTCAGTAATGGATGGAACAAGCAGACAAAAGTAGGAAACAGAGAAGGAACATGAGCACAACAGAGAGCACATGCTCTCTCCTCCAGCATACATGGACCCTCCCCAATCAGACCATATTCGTGTCTGACAGTAATTCTCAAGACTGTAAAGACAGATCCATGAAGTGGGCTGTGGAAAGGTGCCTTCGTGAGCCTTCTGGCGGTTACCATCCCACCACCTGACACTCACCTGAGAAGATATTCTTGAGGTTCTCCACAGCTGCAGCCAGCTGGCTGTGCTGCGCTACAGCATCCTTCACATCCTTGAGACTCTCGACTGTGTTGATGCTCTGCCTCCAGTCCTTGCTGACATCGGCCAGCGACTGCTGGATGTCTTTGACATCAGTCAGTGCATTGTGGAGCTGGCTCAGGCCTGTGCGCACCCCGTCCAACTGTGACTGGATCGCAGCCTGCAGGGAGACACCATGGAGTAAGCAAAGCCAGGGATGGCCACATGCTGCTTCCTGATGGACAGACCTTCTTCAGGAGTGTCATATTCAAGGAGCCAGAACAGCCACTGCCAGAGAAAGGATTAAAACTGACAGGGACCCAACTCACATGACCACTTTTTTCACTGCTCTCTAGGAACACAGCATTTACAAACAATTCACAGCATGCTTGCCAGCCCCTCGGCCTGTAATGCTGTGAGCCACTGGAGGCAGCCAGGCTCATGGCCATTATCAAATGCATCTTTAAAAGGACACAGCCCATGTTCTCCCTGGGCATTTCCATTTCTTGACAGGACTTATCAAGGCAGAGAACATTCTCAAGATTTCTTCATTGTTGGAGAGGGGGCATCCAGCCAGACCAGATTCAGCTGGAGGACAGCGACCTTGTGACACTGACTGCACAGGTGAGATTCAGATCCACACTGTGAGGCAGCCCCAATGCCAGCCATAAGGTAAAGGGCATGGAAAACAGATGCAGGGGGACAGGAGGTGAGGAAAAGACCAGGCTGCATCAGCCATGGTAGGAGCAGCTATCATCTAGGAGTGTCAAGTTACATTTGGCCACAATGATCACTTGAGGGTTCCAAGTCACTATTGAGTATCACCAGTTAATCCCACAAGTTTCTAGAACAGATAAAAATTCAGGCTAAAAATGTAGCAAGTCCAAACTACTTTCTAAATTAGTACAAAACTGCTGTCTCAATTAGTGAGCAGAATATGTGGGTGCTTTGATGATGCAGCTACCACATCAAGCCTACTGCTCCCTGGGCAAGTGTACAGTTCTCAAGGGAGAACACTCAATGCCAGGTCAGTGTTAGGATGAACTTTCCTCAAAGTCACTCTCAAAAATCCCAAAAAACATTCTGCTGCATGTCAAATGCAGAAGGTCAGAGTCTTAACATTTTATAACTATACTAAATGTTTATTTTAATAAAACCTTGCCTTCACAGAGCAATTAACTTGAAAGCCCATCCAAATCAGAAAACAGCTTGAAAAGGGATGACTCCTTCCCTGTCTCTCACTTTTTCTTTTTTCTGTGGTGCTAGGGATGGAACCCAGAGCCTCATGCATGTCAGGTAAGTGCTCCACCACTGAGCTACATTCCCAGCATCCCCCCCCTATTTTTTAGACATCCTGCAATGCTGCCCAGGCCTCAAGCTCCTGGGTTCAAGTCATCCTCTGGCCTCAACTTCCTGCCTTCTGGGACCACAGTGCCACCACCACATCAAGCTCATGGTCACTTACATGCCTACCTATTTTCCACAGAATGGCTGTGGGTCCACTATACTAAGCATTAAAATGATTTAAACAAAACTCTCTTTACTGATACTCTTCAAGAGAGCTTTAAATAAACAAGCAGTTGTCACTTTCCAGGTAATGCTTAAAAAGCTAAATGGACTCTTTCAGGTAGGCACCAAGGTTTCTCTCGTGGTGCCAGCAACATTCCAGTTCTCTTTGAGAATCGACTGCTTTGGCAATACACTGTTGGAAGGAGCTGCTCAGTCCAGCTCTGCCTCCTCTTCCATCACAACCAAATTTGGTGAAATCACCATGATGTCAAATAAGGACCAGAAACTCAAGACACATGGCCCAGTCATGCCTGAGTGAAGTCTCCTACCTTCAGTCTGGCCTCCACAGAGGCCTTCTTCCGAGCCTCCCTCCTGCGATACTGCTCAACTTTGTCCAGCTGGTCTGGGCGCTGGAGCATCCCAGCCACCCTCTGGACCGCTGTTGCTACAGCTTCCCTGTCTGTCTCTTTCATGGTCAACGAGTAGGCATCCAAAGGAACCTGTGTGCAAGACGGGTGGGTGTGTGAGGAGAAGGAAGTGCTGGCCCAAAAGTACCCACCACAGCAATGACCACAATGGGGTCACAGGAAAGTGTTTGAGGGAACGTTCAATCCAGGAAACCTGAAAGTGGAATTCGAGTCACGAACTCCTTAACAAGAACACAGACCTTTGGAACTGAAGTGTGGGAAAATTTCACCTTAAGGGAGAAACGGGGGCACCTCACAGCGACAAGACAGGGACACACAGGGGATGTCTGCACAAGGACCCAAGCCCACTCACCCAGCCAGACGTCATCTCCCAGGCACCTCTCTCCCCGGCTCGGGGCCAACTTCTCATTTCTGGAGCCCTCACCCACACCCTGTCCACGCTGTAGGCGGCTGCGTCAGGCCCTTGTGAGGAAAGGGACTCAGGCTGACAGCTCGCGTCCCCCCAGCACAAGTCTCCTGCTCAGCGGCCGGGCAGACTGTCGCCACGCGCGGCTCCTAATGAGCACGTGGCACCCGGGCCTCAACCGACTCCACGGACGGGCGTTCCCGCGGCTGCCGGCGGCAGGGCTCCCACTGTGGGCAGGCAGAGCCCTTCCCTGCCCGGGGAGGGGCGCCCACGGAAAGCCGCCCACCTTCCCAGCTGCCGGCCCCGGTGGCCGCGGACGCCTGAGACCGAGAAAGGCCGAGCGAGCGGCGGGATCCCTCGCTAGGGACCCGGGCCGCGCGACCGGCCCCGCCCCGCCTCACCTGAACTGCGCCGCCGCCGCCTCTGGGGCGACCGGAAGTGGACGGGGAGCAGGAACTTCCGCTTCCGGCGATAGGCCGGGGGCGGGGGCCCGGGCAACCGGGAGGGCGGGGGGAGTTGAGCCGGCGGGGCACCACGGGACCCGTACCGGTGGGACCTGCGGGACCTCGGCGCGGGGTCTCGGGGCGCGGCCTCGGGGCGGGACCTGTGTGGGGCTTGGGGGCGGGACCTCAGGGCCGGACTGCGGGAACCGTCGGGGCGGGGCCTCGAGGGCGCCGTCGGGGGCGGGGCTTCTGGACTG
>NW_026000068.1:283245-295140 GCF_001458135.2 Marmota marmota marmota | reverse complement strand
AACCTCGGGGCGGGGCCTCAGGGACCTCGGGGCGGGGCTTCTGGACTGGGACTTTTGGACCTTGGGGCGGGACCCGCGAGCCTCGGGGCGGGGACCCTGCGCCACTTAGGACCTCGGGACGGGGCCTCGCTGGGACCCTGCGTCGATACGGGACCTCATGGCGGGACCACGGGACCCGGTCCCTGGCAAGGGGATTCAGCTGGGAAGGGCCTGGGAGCGGAGAAACCATCCCCGCGGGCAGGGTGGGATCGGACTTCCGGGAGAGGTTGCTGCGCACCGCTCAGGACTTTTCTTGGCGGGAACGCTGGGCTCTGGGGAGGACTAGTCCCCACATGGGCAGGGTTACGGCTGAAGGGACTGCTGGCCTGACCCGGCCCCTCCAGCATTCTGGCCCTTCCCACTGCCCTCCAGCCTGTTGTCTGCAAGGGCTCCCACAGGCTTGCGCACTCCTCTGGTTTCCTTTCTCAGGATTCATCCTCCAGCTCCAGTGCCCACAGCTCCTCTCCTTAACCTCCTGCCTACCCCCTGCACCAGCTCTTTGTCCTGTTTTTTTCTTCATGTGTTCATGTCCCATTGTTGCCCCCACTTCAAGGTGGCAGAGCTGCCTCCTTTGCTGTAGCCCAGTGTATGGTACTGGGCAGACAACATGTGTAACAGGTGGTAGCTCATCACATTGGTCATGACTGCCACCCAGAGACAACTGGGCAGCTGTTTAGGGAACTGCCCTGTTACTCCTGAAATCAAAAATGAACTCAGCCCCTGGAGGAACACAACAGATCAGAAACCCAGTAGGGGCAACCGTGGGGTTGAGTCAGGGAAGCTTCAGGACGGTCGTTGGGTCTTGGAAGCAACACTGATCCTTGACAGGAGTGGCAGGGAAGCCTATGGGAAGGACATAGCTGGGGAACCTGTGCAGAGTACAGGAGTCCAGGCAGGCAGGTCTGAGTTCCTACATGGAGGAAAGGTCCACCAGCCAGGGCTGCACCTTCCCTTAGCAGGAACAGTGTGTGCTAGCCACCAGGATTTCAGAATTGATTGGGCTGATGGGGACACTACTTGCCTTAACCCGCCAGCAGGAGGCAATCTTCTACTGTGTTACCAGCTGCTAGACAGCATGGCACTTCTTGAAGACCAGCCAAGGTAGTTCAAATGGAAGAGTCCGAAGATGGCAGGGAGAGGAGGTACCCCAAGTACCACCCCAACTACAACCACAGCCTGTGCCAGCTGACCAGCAGGCAGCAGCACCATAGTGGCATGCCAGCTGATAGCTAACCTCACTTTATGATTTCACTTTCTTTATCTACTAACTTCAGAAAACACCAACTAGTTGAACAATGAATAAATGTAAATAAAATGCCTCTATTATATTTGAAAATATAATTGTAAATATGTTTTGAGATTAAGAGAAAATTTGCCAGAATGACCAAAGCCTTAGGACAGTTACTTCAAAACAGACATTTAGTGCATAACCATTCTCTCTTGGTCTGGTAGGATTTGGATTTACAGCTCTCACACCTTCCTCAGTTAACCAGGATGCTTAGAGATGGGTTGTCTTACTGCAAGTTTAAATTCTTCCTTGCTGCCAAAAAATATTAATTAAAACTCTTTCTCTGTGTCATGGGTTCCCACAGGTATGGGGTTGGAATAGACCCCAGTGGAGGACCGCACCATGCCTCTGGGCAGTGGGGTAAAGAGCCAGTACATGCAGCACTACTAGGAGCTGTTCTGGAAGTATGCGCAGTGCTACAGCATGCTGCCGGAGCAGGCATGTGCTCCCTGGCTCTGAACGCCTGGTGACAGTACTGCCCTAGGACAATGTGGCCTCTCAGCGATGTCAGCCCCATACCCTGGTGCGTGCTCACAGAAGCCACAGAGGCCTCAGTGCTGGAGGAGTCCCAGTGGCCTGCTGGGGAGCAGGGCACGGAGGCTTGGGAGGAGCAGGATGCAGCACAGCCAGCATTGCCAGTGAAAGGTGTAGAAGGAAAACCTGAACAGCAAACCAGAATGAAAGGACAAGTTTTCTGTCCTCAATAGCAATCAAATGCCTTATTTGCCAGAGGAAACAGGAAAGAAGTTACAAGACCCCAGAGATCATCCAGTAAAAAACAAAAAACAAGCACCCATTCACTCTTAAAATGCTGGGGGGAGAAAGACTGGAAGACAGAAGACTCCCAGCACCTGCAGAGGCAGCCTGTGCACTCTGTGGAGGTGGACAAGAGCAGGACAGCGAGGGCTCCTCCACCGAAATCCCTGGGTGACAGTACATGTGCTGCTATTCAGCAAGCACCCAGACCCATGCCTGTCCTGAAGAGCTCCCCAAGGGACAAGACTGTCTGTGAACTGGGGCATGGGCCAAGACCTCGAACACGCAAGCTTCTCAGAGAACAGCTAGAGGCTGTTGTGTTGATGAATCTTGTCACCTACCCCCACAGTAGGACAGAAGGTTGAAGCCATGGACACTGGGTTACTCGTGAAGACAAGCCCACAGGCCCCTGGTATTCTTGTAAGAGTTGTTTCAGAACATCTCTTCTTTGAGGTGCTGACACCAGATGCCTTTAAACAGCTAAGAGGCTTCCGCTCCTCTCTGGGTGGCACAGGTGGACTGTGTCACTCATTGTAGAGGCTCCAACTCCACATTGGTGAGGTCCCCATCCTGCATGAGACTCAGTTTACTGGTGCATGTAGTTTTCTTTGTGAGAGAGTACCAAGCAAGAAGCACTCCCCGTGACCTAGTGTCCATCTGTGGTGAAGCAGGGCTGTGGTGGCTACTGCAGGTACAGAGGTGCTTGTGTTTCAGCTCACACCATCTTCACGTGGGTCATGTGTTCAAGGATTGGGCTGGCCAGGCCCAGCTTCTCTGGATGGTCTCTGGGGTGCTCCCTCAGCAGTTTAATAGCCACACACATTCTAGTAGACACAGCGTGGCCACTGTGGCTAGGTGATGATGCAGTTGCTGTGAGCCAGCTCACCCCTCTTTAACTACAGCTTTTCTCTTCAGAACACATAAGGTACAGCTGGCCACCGTTACAGGCTGTGGACTCTAGCCTCTTCCACAGCAGCTGGCAGGACATGTAGAACTCATGACCTGGAATCACATGGAATGGACTGAGATTGGCCCGTGGGGTGGGGACAGGGAAAGATACCATTAGAGACGCCCACACACCTTCTCTGCTCTTCCTTCCGTGGCACTTAGTGTTGACGATGTGTGGTGTCCCTGCTTCAGGTTGAAGAGGCCAGCCGATCTTAGCTGCACCTTACAGGAGCGTGGGGACCTGAGCATGCACAGCTGTATCTCAGCAGTGCCGGTCCTTTTGTGCATTTGCCTCTAGGGTGGGAAACAGTCTTCACACTCATTTCTCAGATGGTGGGTGGGTCTGTCCACTGATGAGGCCTGTCCAGGAAGGATGAGGGCATGTGCTCTAGGGAAATAAGAGGTGCTCAGTCTACAGCTTAGCCCTTGAGGGCGTGTGTTTGGTTTTTACTGGACGATCTTCGAGTGTTGGACCCGAGGCTCAGCATGCCTGGGTTTTTACTTAGGGTCTCTGAAGTCCACTGGCTCTTAGCACACAGACTAGTCTCACTCCACATAAAGTGACCGTCTTGTCACTGTCAAGCCGTGAGAGTGCCTCCTGAGTGCTGTGGTCCTGAGGTGAACCTCTGCATGGAGAGCACACCTCGGTGTGGAGGAGGTACTTACCAAGAGGAAGTTCTACACGGTGTCTGACACCCTGGCTAGGAATTCTGGTGAACTTTGGTTTAATCTGTCACACATCTTTAAATGCTGTGGGAACCTGCAGGTCACAGGACCCTGGCATGGCGACAGCGTGGCTCAGGTGGTTTCACCCACCTGGCTGAGCATCATGTTGCATCTGACCATCTTGGAAAGATGGCCGGGTGCGGCGCCTGGAGCCCCTCTCCTCCAGCCTGTGGTCTGCGATACCTAGGAAACACTTGTCTTTGTGTGCTTTCCCTGACTCTAGGCAGAAGTGAGCCTGGAAGGCAGATTGGCCAGCCCCCCTTCTTTTTAAGCAGAAGACACGAACAACGTTAAGGGACTTCATGAACAACCAATGGCTGAGTGTGGGAGCTGTGTTCCCTCCTCTGTCTGAGCCCTCCATGATTGAGATCATCTTCTTCCCTCTTCTCAAGGGCAGCAGTTACCTTCAAGCCTATGAATTTTTAAGTCATGACAATCTGATGTTCCTACTTTCTTCTTTTTACCGGAACTGATGTGGTTGTAATTGTGTCTCTAATTCTTGGGACATATTGCAAGATGGAGATAGTTTAAATCTGCCTTCAGGTTGGAAAAAGTCTAAAACTCATTGAGAATCCAGTATTACCTAAAATAAATGCTACATAAAGGCATTTAAAAAAACCTTTCTTGGGTGTTTAGCAGATGAAATACAAGAGAAACCTCCCCACACCCAGGGATGTTAGGTGAACACAGCAAGTGTCCTTGTGCAGTAGGCTGAGTCATGGGCAAGCGCAGGAGGACGCGGCAGAAACAAGAATGGAGAAGGGGGGTGCTTGAGCAGAGGCTCTGCCCCCCATGAGCATGTGAATGGCCTACAACCCAGGCTTAGGCTTCTGTACCCACACAGGGCGGGGCGGGGCAGGGCTGTGGCTCCCGCAGTGGAGCGTCCTCAGTGGAGCATCGTCAGTGCGGGACCAGGGCCCCCTCCTGGCCTGCCTGACTGCTGGACTAGGAGTGGGGAAGGCCCAGAGAGCACTGAGCTTGGACTCCCCTCCTCACCCTGGGCAGAGGAAAGCCAGGGAGGCTTCCTCAACCCGCCGGGGGCTGCTCGGGTGCCAGAGGGAGAGTACTGAGGTGTCTGAGGTCTGGGCCTGGTTCTGGGAGGACAGAGATCTTGCTTCATCCCATGTTGTCAGGGATAGCCATTAAGGAGACAGAATTGCAGCTTCCAAACAAGTGGAGGTGGCAGAGGGAGGAGAGTGCCAGGGATTCCAGAGAAGGCTAGGAAGGGGGACCAGGTCAAGGGAAATTGAACTGAAAGAGGGGGGAAATGCTCAAAATCATTAATAATCTGGACGTAGGTCAGAGGTTAATGGGTCAAAGACAGTGAAACAGGTATGTACACATGAAGAACAAGGGCTCGGAGTGAAGGGGCTTTGGCATGCCAGCCAGTAAGGCCTGAGGAAGTTTTCGGGGTGACGTTAGCATCAGACAGCGTGGGTTCTGTCAGAAGCCACAGCCAGAGACAGTAACAAAGACACAGAAAGCCATGAAGACACCAAATTCTGTGTGAAAATGCTAAATGGCTGTATGATATGAGGAAAATACCCTTCAATGAAAAGACAAGGTAGAGCAGAGAGAAAACGTTGGGTATTTGTAACGGAGCAGAGATTGCTAGGTGGGAGAATGACACTGCAAGTGACCCAAGCGTGACAAGGGTGGGAGGACACAGCCCCTGGTGGAGAGGCCAGGACCCTGCCTCTCTCAGCCTGCTGGAGGGAGGCCTGGGTCCCCCAGCCTTTGCCCCCGGCAGCGTGGCTCCCCAGGTCCGGGAAGACTGGCTCACAGGCTGGGCCTGCACCCCACACCCAGGCCTGCCTCTCCTGCCCTTAGCTCTAGCCTCCCCACGTGCAGCCACCCGTGAGAATGTGCCACCCCACCACTCTGTCTGTAGAGCACCTGTGCTCTGCCACCAGCACAGAGCTCAAGTGTTTCCTGTGGCCGCCATCAGCTGCCCACACTGCCAGCAGGGCACCAGCAGGACACCAGGCACTGGGCCCTGTGCTCCTCCTGCAGGGATCCCGGGCACCTGGCACAGCCCCTCTAGTTTTTAGCAGGGTCTCCACAGTGACAACAGAACGAGTGAGAGGGACAAGTGCCTGTGAAGTGGCTGCCCACTCACCCCCCAGAAGCCACGGCGCCAGGGTGCTGCCATGGGAGGGGCCCCATGGTGCCTGGTGAAGGGATGTCGCCCTGTCTCCCAGCCACAGTCTCCACCTGGAGCAGTGCCTGGGCCTGTGGAGCAACCCCTCAGGTCCACCTGCCGTGGCTGGGAAGGTGGAAGTGCATCTGGGGTCCTGCAAATGGCCGAGCCATCCCAGCAGAGGGGCCTGGCTAGTCTCCCTGGGGGAGAGGTGGCGAGGCCTGTGGTGACCACCACTCTGCCCAGGGGTCCGGAAACTCTTCAATCAGGGGTGCTCTTGGACCAGAGGGAGTGAAAGCCTAGCTCCCAGGTCCCTGCCCCTCCCACACACCTGTCACCCGTGTCCTGCGACAGGGTCCCTTAGCTCTGCCCTTACAGGACAGCCCAAGTCTGGGGGTCTGAGGCCCCAGAGGGTCCCCCACCCTCAGGGACGCAGGGGAGGGCCTGGTGAGGGTGCGGTGTTTCCTGTGCCCTTACCTCCAGCGTTTCCACCTGGGGAGGGTGCCAGTGTAAACTCAAGCCCTGCATGGCAGGAAACAGTGGCTCTGTCTGGAAATCTAGCCTCCACTGACACTGGACGCGCACATGCACCTGCAACTTTTTACACAGATTTTGCAAAAGTGTGACAGAGGCCGTGTGCGAGACATGGCTGAGCGCTCTCGAGACCCTGGGCAGCACAAAGTGCACCGCAGGGCATGGCGAACATTAAGGAGTGGCCAGGCACTCTAGGTTCTGAGGACGTTTCATCTGCGGCTCAGCGTCACACACCCTCACCGGTTCTCAGGAGGCACGTGGTGACTGAGCTATAAAACTTCTGACCGGAGGGCAGGGGGAGGTGCTGCCCAGGCACAGCGTGGGCCCCACGTATCCAAGGTCCACAGCACACGTGGGTGTCCCCACATATCAAGCCTGCAGAGTGGAGGAGTGGATGCTGAGCTCTGTCCACAGAGCATGGCCTTCCAGGTGGCCCTCGCCTGACTTCTGTTGGTCCTCTCAGAGGGAATACGGGTCAAATGGCCGTCTGCGCAGGGCTGTCCAGGCCTCGGGCATCCACAGCTCTTGGTAGGTACGAGGTGCAGGGGAGAAGGGGTGTCTGGCTACTGCTGGCAGACGTGAGACATCCCTTGCTCCATCTTCTTGATCTCATTGTTTCAGGTTTCCCTGGCTCTGGGACACAGGAGGTGTTGATTGTCTGCAGCGCTCTCTGCCCTCTGTCAGCCCTTGCAGAAGAGCTGGTTCCTCTCTGGGAGGCAAGCAGCCCTCAGGTGAAGGGCGGGGAGATGAGGGGGACCTGGCTGGGCCAAGCCCTCTGGGCATGCAAGGGTGGCATGGCCATTGACGGGAGCATTCTGTCACCTTGATGGGAAAGGGATCTCCACAGTCAGGAGCTGGGCATTAGGTTAGAGAAGAAAGTGAAAATTCTGGATCTACTTCTACTCTTAAGACTAAATCCATAAATCCCCAGAGAGCAGGGGTGAGCTGTGTTGGGCAGAACTGGGTAACACCGGGACACTGGGCCAGTGCACTGAGCAGGGAAGCAGAGGCTGGGCTCCCCGTCCTGATTTCTGTGCCAGGTGGCAGGAGTGGAGGCCAGGAGTCCTCCGGTTGCCATGACAGAGCAGCACCCATGTCACCCTTTAAAAGGCCGCTGAGGGCTGGGCAGAGAGGGAGAGGCTGTAAGTGGCCACTCTCAACCCTGGCTTGGGTGGGTGAGTGGGACACTCTCAGCCCCATTCCTGCCCCAGGCGAATTCTCCTTACACACCAGGAAGACCAGGGGCTGGGCAGGAGACCCATCTTGCAGAACAAACCCGAGTTTTGACAAAGAAGATGTGCATCCCAACAGCCTCTGCTCTAAGCTGGAGCTGAATACTGACCCCAGGCCACCAATGAGGACACCTAGGAGGTGGAGCCTGGGTGCAGGCCCAGCACAGACTTTAGCACTCCCGAGATCCTGGGCAGGCCATTCAGAGGACCAATGGTCCCTGAGGAAGAGGGGGCCACACAGGCAAAACTTGGGCTATGGAGACCTTCCCTTTCCGAATTCCTAGAGTGGACACCATACGAGTCCTCAAGCATGCTGACTGCAGCATCTAGAAACACTGGACACCCCGGAGGGCACAACTTCCTCAGCCTGCCTGCGCCTCCCAGTCTGGCTGCATGGGTACTGCCAGACACCCAGGCCTGAGGAGTCGACGGTCCTCAGGGCCCCACGGAGAGCACTGGGAGGTTCCTGGAAGGGACCCATCCACCTCCATGCCAGGCGTGGCCTGGAGCCCTGGCTTGGAGTTGCAGAGGACCTGGTGCCCACAACCTCCAGATCCTGCCCATGGCTGGGCTCAGCCTCCCCCAGTGAGGCGTGCTGCACATGGAGTCTGTGTGCCTCAGATGTCCACACAGACAGGAGGTGCAGGGGTGGGAGCTCAGGAGGCCATGAGACATCACTGGAAGCTTCTGATGGTGGCCTTGGGGGCAAGGGATGTTGGGCATTCCCTTACACATTTTGACTTCTCAAAGAGAAACACCATCCTGCTTGAAGAGACTCAAGCTTGCATGTATGATTTCCTGGGATACTTCACAAACTCCAGAATGCCCTGCAGCACAGGCACCACCCTGGGCTGGAGGTGCATGGGGCAGCACTGTCAAGAGCATCACTTGAACTGGCTCCAGTCACACCCACCACCTGGGGGAGGCAGCCAGGGTGGACTGAGTGTGGACAGACTGGCCTGCTGGAGAGCCAGTTAGGGCAGGAAGGCTGAGGTGCTCTTGGGAAACAACCGGGGCATGGCTCCCTGGCTGGGAGCAGCCCATGGGGGCGAGTCCAGGGGCTCGCGCTTGACCACAGCAGCAGCCCTGGGAGCTCTGCAGTCGCAGCCCCGAGCCAGGTGCTGGTGCTCGGGGCAGCTGGGTGTGCAGAGGTGGAGGGGCGGCTCTGGCTCCAGGCAGGCGCAGTGTGAAGGGAAGAAGGGAACAAGTTCCCGGCTGGCTTCAGTGGTGGCCTGGCTGTGGGGGTGAGCCCCTACCACACCATGCATGAGGTGCCTGCAGTCCAACTCTGTCTTCAGGTGCATCCTGGTAGGAACAGTGACCAGCTGTCTCTTGGCCATGTGGCTGGCTCCCAGCCACACCTGGCTGGGGGTGCAGATGTCCACTGCGTCCTCAGACCCAGAGTCATTTTCCATCTTGATTGGCACTTCAAGCAACAGTGCTGGACTGCGTGGGGCCTCTGGGGACACCAGCAGGCCAGGCAACTTGGCATCCTCAGTAGAGTAGCCCCCAGCTGGGAAGCACTGTGCTCCGGGCACAGGGAGCCTCTTCTCCAGACCGCTCTGCAGGGTGTGGCAGGGAGGATGCCCCTGTTCCTGCTGGAGGTCCCGCAGGGGTCTGCTTGGCCTGCTGCAGTAGGCACTGTGGGGAGAGCCTGGCAGGGGCGAGAGGGGTGAACTTCTGAAGGTGGTTGCGCCACTGGTACCGAGCGTGCCCTGGGCTTCTGGGTAAGGCATGCAGGAGACGTGGGACCCACCGCACATGGATGGCCGCTCGATCCTGGTGGGCTGTGGCTTCGGCTTGTCTCGCTTGTCTGCCGTCCAGCTGGGGTGCCTCATGGGTGTTGGCGTCTCCCAGCTGCAGTTGTGTGCCTGTGTCTCCCGCCGGCCTCTCCCTGCAGCACAGCCGCTCAGCGCTCTCTCCTGCTCTGCGTCTTCCCCGTTGCTGCAGAGCAAGACAGTGTGGGGCTGTGTGACAGCTGACGGGCCTCCCCTGGGGTCGACCTCTTTGGAAGGGTGCTGAAGTGAATCTGTACTGTTAAACCCCAGCTCAATGTGCAGGGGCAGCTGCAGGCCAGGCCTCAGGCCATGTGGTCCCTGACAGCCACCCAGCAGCCCGCAGGCCTGCCCCCTCCTGTCCTTCACCTCAGCTCCCGCCGCCCCAAGTCCAGGAAGGCTCAAGGGGGGCAGGCTGGTGCCAGGCCCGGCCTGCTTCCCACCCTGTGCCGCAGGAGGCACTTCTCTGGGACATGTGCCAGTCCAGCAGCACCTGCCGGTCAGGTCTGCCATGGTGGGAAGGCTGTCAGACTGAAAAGCCACCTCTGTGGCCAGGCCAGGTGTGACAGGGACCACACCTGCATCACAGGAGACTGGCTGAGGGTGACACATGGTGGTCAGTCTGGGAAGGCAGACCCACTGGTCAGGGCAGAGTGGCAGGTAGGGGCAGCCGGGTGGTGTGGACGGGATGGGGAATGCAGAGGGTTTCCAAGCAAAGCCCACTCCTCCCTACTGTCCCTGCATGTGGACACTGTCCAGGCTGAGAGCTGTGTGGACAGCACCCATGGCCAGGCCTAGTGGGTCCTCTCCCAGCCGTCAAGGCCACCGTTGGCTCCTCTCCACACCTCTCTCTTTGGCCTCCATGGTGACAGGGACGGGGTGGGGTGGCCTGCACCACTTACCCTGCAGCCCCGGTGGGGTCCAGGATGAGTTCAGGGCCACCCCTGAGGCACAGGCACAGGGCCCTGCTGGGAGCCCGGGTCCAGTGGCCAGTGTCCATCTGTGCCCTGAGCAGGGGAGCGCAGGTTTCACCAGTGGTGCTTCCTGCGGGGGTCAGAGGGAAAGCCTGTCACTGGGCTCCTGGAGGGCCCTGGTCTAGGTGCAATGTGGCCCCCAGGTCCTGAGCCGGAGGACGGGAGCAACAGGGCAACTGTCCCTGCGTGCCACCCACCACCCTCAGAAGTGGCATTCCCACAGATCCCCGGGGTGAGGGAGCCAGCACTCCAGGGCACTCGCCGTGCCTCGCCCAGGCGGGAAGGGCGCCAGAGGACTTCCAGAAGTACCTGCAGTGAAGCTGGGCTTTGCACGTGGGTCTGGTCCACACAGAGCTGTGGTGGCCTGGGCCCTGTGGAGACAAGAGCCGAGCGGCATGAGTGTGCAGATGGGGCAGGCCCACGGTGGCACTGTCACCCGAGGGGGGGGGGGCCAGAGCTCCCACTCGCTTACTCCCACAAACTGCCAGGTCCTTCATCAGGGACAGATTCCAGACAATCTGAGACACGTCATTTTTTGAGCCAGGACAAGGAATTTGCTCTGGAGGTAGATATGCCCACACAAGGCGTTTGATTTAGGGCTCGGACGTCTTCTTGGAAGGCCACAGGGAGAACAGTGGACTCCAGGGACAAAGTTCTCTAAGAGTCAGTATGAGCAGATTGAGACCACCGGCCGCGGCTCTGGGGGAGGTGTGTGGTGACAGCCACCATCTCCTCCTAATAGTCTGTTTTCTTTTTAGAGGAGGAGGTGAGAGCCTGGAGCTTCTAGTGAGAAGATACCGGAGGACTTCCGGCCCAGACCTGGCTGAGTCTCCCTTCCTCTGGGGAGCTGAGGCCAGAGGGGCAGGGTTTCTGAGGGGAGCGTGCACTTCCTGGGAACCACATTTTCATCACTGTGAGTCTATGGTCACAAAGTGCAGCAAGTGTCCACTCTGTATCAGAAATGAATATTAGTGAGGAAGAGACTTGCACAGTGGCTCCAAGTGTGGAGAGGGCCAACAGCCTGTCACCAAACCTGTCAGGAAAGGCTACGGGAGACAACATGTGTCATCTGGCTGCAGGCCTGTCTGCCCCAGAGTAGCCTTCGAGGGGGAGACTGGTGGGTCTGTGTTCTCCGGTGGCCGTCCCTCACCCTCCTGGGTTTTAACAGGGCCGTGAGTGTGGGGTCCCTCGAGGTGCCTCCCCTTGCCTGATCATCTACCACAGGGCTGCTGCTGACACAGGGACCCCACACCTGCGCCCTCTGTCTGGGCTCCAGGGGGCAGGGGTGCTGCTCTCCAGGTCAGATCCAGACGAGCCTATGCTGAGTCCTGGGCTATTTCAGGGCTGAAAACAGGAGAGAGAAAGCTCATTCTGAGACCCGGCGTCAGACCCAGCTCAACTCAGAGAGCAGGAGAACGTGGTGCATGCAGCTGGGGCTCCTCAGAGTGGGCCCCAGGAACCAGGCTGCGCCCCCCCCCCCCCC
>NW_026000068.1:248991-282499 GCF_001458135.2 Marmota marmota marmota | reverse complement strand
GTCCACCTGTGCAGAGCCGGGTTCTGGCCTGGCCTCATCATAGTCTTCGCACCTTCCCCACCGTGGGGTGGCCCTCCCTAGGGGCTTCCATCTCTCATCCTTAGCAGTAAGGATGGGCACAGGCCTGTCAGACAGGCAGAACAAAAGGGGACCTGGTGTGCCCAGGCTGGAGCATGTCCTGGAAGCCACCCTCCATCCGCCCTGCACACCACAGAATGAGGAGGAGGAACATGGGACCCAGGTGTGGGGGGAAACACTGATGCCACCAGATCTCCTCACTGAGAGCCTCGAGGGACTGGAGGTGAGTGAGGCCCTGCAGAAGGACAGACCTTGGGCCCTGGCCTCCAGCCTTGGCATCTGGACAGCTCCTGCGAGGGGGAGGCCAGGTGGTTTGGCTAGAACTGGGGTGCCTATCGGAGACCGTGCTGGAGAGCCCCCCGCCTCTGGCACCATTTTCTCCAAGCCACACTGGCTGTGGTGATGCTCTGTGGCCCTGGCTCTGGGTGTGCTCTGGGAGTATTCTGCAGCTCACTGAGGCTGGAGGGAGGGGCTGGGGACTGGGGACCTTCCAACACAGAGCCCCCACGTGGGATTCCAAGGAGTCATCTCCCATGCTCGGGGGAAAGGTGAATGGGAAAACCCATTCTTGTGCACAGCATTTTAAGTTGCTCCCAGGAAACACAGCTGGGCCCACTCTAAGACACAGCAGACAGTATGCCCCAGAAAACCTAGCCCTGGGTGTTTTCCACTTCTGAGAAGCTCAGAAAGCCTGGCAGGACCAGGCTCGATGGACCAGGGCCCTGCACCAGCACAGCCACTGACCCTGGATGGCCACTGACGCGAGGCGTGCGAGGAAGAAGGCCCAGAGGCAGCAGGCCAAGGCACCGTCCTCGTGTTGAGTGGTTCTGTGGCAGGCCAGCGTGGGTCAATCAGGATGGGCAGGATTGGAAGCTAGTGTCTGCAGGTGAGGGTTTGAAACAGTTTTTCCTAATGGTTGTCACCTACATGGTGACATACTCCTTGACAGAAATGAACAAAGAAGATACCAGGCACGCTACATGTGCAGGTGCTTTGTGCTGCAATGACTCCTGCTCACCTGGGGTCCACTGTGGCCATGGTGTCCACCCTGTGCTTGGCCCTCAGAAACGCACCCTTCATTTTCACCTCTGCCAAGGCTGGCAGGAGGACTGGTGCCACGGTGCAGAACAGGGAGAGCCGCGGGGGCAGGATGCTTCCTGATGGTGCCTTCTTCTTCTGTCCCAGCAAGAATTTTAGTTTCCCTTGAAACTGCATCATCTGGCATGTGAAAGCAGGAGGAAAGGGGCGTTCACAGCCTCAGAAGGAACCCGGCTCAGCGTGCGAGGACAGCTGAAGCATGGCTTGGGAGGGTGTGGAGGACGCTCGGCTCTAGAGCCTTGGGCCCCGCCCACATGCAGGTCGGCCTCCTGCAGACCAGCCCCACCCAGGCCTTCAGGGTGACCTTGGTGGCTCTGTGACTGGTGTAGCCTTGCAGGGACGAGGGTGTTCTTGTGTGAGCGCTCACGGCTGTGTGCATGCACACACGTGGCACCAGTGCATTTGCTTAGGCTGCCATCGATGAGAGCCTAAGCCACCAGCTGCCTGCCCAGTAGCAATTGTGGTGGTTCTCTGAGGGCTATTTCAGCTTAAATGTTCCATTTCTAAATTATCAGGACCATACCAGAGTCCAGAGTCCAGTAGAGGAGAAGAGATCCCCAGAGCCCACAGTCCAGATGGGGAGAGGGGAACCCCTAGAGCTCAAAGTCAGGGAGAAGAGACCCCCAGAGCCAAATGTCCAGGTGAGGAATGGGGAGATAGGATTCCCCAGAGCCCACAGTCCAGGGAGACAGGACACCGCAGAGCCCAGGGAGGTGGGACCCCCCAGCCCTCGGTCCTATTAGGGTGTGACATGCAGTGGTCACAGGAGTCCATGGTCATGGGTCCTGGCACAGGCCTGGAAGTTGAGCCCCAAGGTCCTGTGCAGCCAGGGCTCGGGTGAGAGACCTGCAGGTGCTGATGGGTGGCTGCCTGGGAGGAGGGCAGGGCCCTATGGCTCTCAGCACAGCAGGAACCCAGGGAGTTGGCAGGTGCAGGGACCCAGGTGCAGGCTCTACAGAGGCCAGCGCTGGGGGGCCTGCAGGGTGGGCGTGGGCTGGAGGACCCTTGCTCAGCTACTCCCCGGAGAAGGACGCCTCCCTGTCAGTGAGGAGCTGGAAGAGGACACGATGGGTCAAGAAGTGGAAACCCCAAGAGCAAGTCTGTGAAGGAAGAGGCGGCAACCAGAGGCTTGGGCAGGACTCCGGGGGTCCCAGCGGACTCTGCTGAAGGCTAGGCTGTGTCAGGCACCATTCCCCTCAAACACAAAGTGACCTCCGTGTCCCAGGGCTTGGCCTGTGACCTGCAGTGTGTCCCACTTGCCCCCCGCACCAGTCCTTCACCCCTGGTGGTGTCAAGGGGACACGTGGAGCCTCTGGAGACCCAACCAGGGCTCATCCTCTCTGTCCAAGGAGGCTGGGTCCCCTCTCCACCAGGGCAGGATGGACCCAGGTGTCAGGGAGCCAGAGCCGGCTGCAGGTCAGGTCCCGCTCAGGTCCCACCCACTCACCAGAAAGCCACAGGTGCTATCCAGCAGGCAGCGCACGCGGCAGACGAAGCACCGGGTCAGGAAGGCTGAGTACTCGGTGGGAGAGCCAGAGCCTCCTTCCTGGGCCCTGAGCAGCCTCCACAGCACACTGTCATCTCCTGCAGGACAGCCCAGGGAGTGGTGGTGAGGCTGGGAGACGTTGGCCAAGAGAGAGCCACAGGTGCCCAAGACGGGCTTTCACACTGTGTGGGAGCCATTCAGCCCTCCACGTGGCCCTGACTCCCTGCAGTCCTGGAGAGACCGCGGCAACGGGGGGTCTACCTTCACGGTCCCCTGCCTTTACCATATCTGTAAAACCTCACTACTCTAGAAGCCTGAGGTTGGTCTTTTCATCCAACTCTGCAAGCTGAATCATGCTGCTGCATGAGGCTGAGCTGGAGACCTTTCCTGGAATTATCAGTGTGTGTGTGTGTGAAAGATGCAGTGAAAGGGATCCCAGGGAGATGCCACCCACCCCAGGACCCCTGCCCTGTCCCCTCCAAGTCCACCATCACCTGTTCCCAATAGGTAAGGAGCACCAGCCCTAAAGAGCCAACATTTCCGGAGGCTTTTTCAGATCTTGTAAACTGGGCCAAGAAACTTCCTGGCAGACAGGAGCCTGAGGGAGTTTGTGAGGCAAGAGACTACGCAACTCCAAGAGGCGGTAAGGACTGGGTCTCCAGCCCACAGGGTGCCTGCAGTCTGTGTCCCAAGGGTCCCAGGAACACATGCTCAGACCCCAGCTCGTGGTACCACTGCAAGGTGACGTAGCTCTAAGAGCCGGGGCCTTGGTGTCAGTCGCTGGGTCGTGTCCTTGAAGGGCAGTGGGACACCAGCCTCCCTCTCCCTCTTCACATCACGGCCAGGAGGTTAGCAGTTTTGCTCCTCCAGCAGCCCCCACCACGATGTGCTGCCCCCCTAGGTCTGAAAGCAGTGATCCCACAACCATGATGAGGCACCAAATCTGAGCTAAAGAAACCTTCCTTCTTTATAAATTGGTCACCTCCAGTTCTTGTCATAGGGGTGGAGGGCCAACCACAAAGGGTGTCCTAGGCCTGGCTACAGAGCACAGCAGAGCAGCCAGGGCACAAACACCCTCGGGAGCCACTCACGGTGCCATGTGACAAGCCCACTGTAGGATTGCTGGGTGGGGAGGTCTCTGGGGAAGGCAGGATCCAGTGTGGAGTCCCACATGGTGGCAGAGGAAAAAGAGGTGTCAGCTGTGTGCACAGTGCTCTGAGCTGCCTACCCACCTGTGTCTGGGCGCGGGGGCTGGCCGAGCCCCTGGGGGGGGTCCATGGCCCAGTGCAGCTGCCGGCAGAAGTCCTGGCGGTCCTCTACATGGATGTAGTCATAAATGTTTTGGTGCATCACATCCGTCTGAAACATGGAAAAAGTTATGTCGGCCTTAAGCTGAACTGGCACTTATTCCAGGGACTCTTATTCCAGTTGTTAAACTGAAAAACCCCTACGTCCATCTGTAAAAGCAAGCCACATTCATGAAGAGAAGGTCCCCTGGAAGGAGCTCCCTGTTATGAAGGTAACTAATAAACTCACGCAGAGTGGATGAGCTCTGCCGTCTCTTCCAGGGGTCCAGCAACTCTGTGGTAAGACCTGTGGCCCTGACCTGGAGGGGTGGGTGGCAAGGGTGCCTGGCTGTGACTGTGGCCATGACTGAGAGGTAGATTCAATCGCCCACAGGCTACAGGGTTTCGCAGAGAAGGGGCAGAGAGAAGCCCAGATGTGCCGCTGTCCTTGATCAGTGTTGTCCAAGTCAGGGCTCTGGGGAGGGTAGCCTGGGGCCATGGGCAGAGACTCCTCATGGTGGAAGTGGCCCCCGGAGGCCTCCCTGAAGAGCTGGTGGCTCTGTGCTTCTTCAGGAGCTCTGTGAATGAGCAGTGTGCAGGCTGGTGGGCCATATGGTACAGGCAGCTCTGGGCCGGCAGAGAACTCCCGTGTGACCACCAGCTGAGGGTCCAGGGCCAAGTGAGGGACCAGGGCCAGTTAAGTGAAGAGGGCCAGCTGAGGGGACAGGTCCAGGTGAGGGGCCAGGGACAGGTGAGTGGACAGGGTCAGGTGAGGGGCCAGACCCAGGTGAGGAGACAGGTCCAGGTGAGGGGACAGGGCCAGGTGAGGGTCCAAGGCCAAGTATGGGGCCAGGGCCAGGGCCAGGTGAGGGGACAGAGCCTGGCGAGTGGACAGGGCCAGGTGAGTGGATAGGGCCAGGAGAGGGGACATTGCCAGGTGAGGGGACAGGGTCTGGCCTTTCAAGGCCCCTCTATCCCAGTCGTGGTCTGGGCCCCACCTCAGGTGCTCTGCCATCTTCCAAGGCTCAGCAGTGGGGAGCTACGTCCTCGTGGTCGGTCCTGCCGAGGCTGGCTGAGGCGTGGTGGCAGGTTCTCACTTTCAGGCTGTGTGACCACACTCCAGCTGGGCTGTTCTCCTGCAGTACATGCTTGGCTGCTTCACACTGGCCAGCGCAAAGGATGCCACAGGTCCATGGGGACAGCCACAGGTGGCCATGGTGTCCCGGGGAGAGGAGGTTCCATGGTAGAGGTGAGCAGGTTCCAGAACACACTCCCTCAGTGACACCTGGAGCTCAGTCTGTCCCAGTACAGCCACCAAGGTGGACAGGCCTCCTGTTTGCGGCAACTCGTGTGTCATCCAGACTGAGTGTCTTTGCATGTACTTACTGGTCTTCAGATGTATGCGTGCCGTGTGCTGCATGTGGAGGCATGGACACATGCAGGTGTGTGCTGCCAGACTGTCCTTCTCGTGGTCACCATCCAATCTGCCTCTTCCTCCTGGGCCTGGGCTGCATGCCCCTGGCTGACTCAACTCTGCAGGGAATGCACAGTCCGACTCCTGCCTTTTGGTCTTGCTTAAGAGATCTTTCCTCACAGATCTCCTAACTCTGCCCTGCTGTGTGCCTTCCGGGAATGTGTGCCTCCATGGTCTGCATGTGGTGTGAAGGAGGAGATGAGATCCCTCTTCCTTCCATCGGGTCTGGCTGGCACTGCATCTCTCCTGAACAGAGAGCCCTTTCCTCCTGCCAAGAGCAGCACTAAGCGTTCACCACCAGCCCAGGCCCTCTGCCTCAGAATACTGCTGCTTGTGGGTCTGTGTGACCTAGTGCAATCCACGTGGCCTATAGCCTGTGAAGCTGTGTCCCCAGGAGTACAAGTCCGCAACAGTCATCCTCTCCTTCTCCCTTCTCCTCCTTCTTCTGGATAGTTTGGATATTCTTAACCTCTGCGTTTCCATGGAAATTTTAGAATTAGTGTGTCAATGCCTACCAAAAAGTTGTCAAGTTTTTGTTATAATTTCATCAATTCTGTAACTTGGTTTGCACAAAAATGACATCTTAATAGCTATGTCATGTCTCCAACCCATAAATATGGTATAGCTCTTGTGGTACCTGATTGGCCTAATGCTTTATACCTTCTGAATGGAGGAACTACTGTGTATTGTTGATGGGTTGTTCCTTGGAAGGTGGCGTTTCAAATCCTGTTGTCATGGTGTTTTCCCTCTAGTTCGTATGGGAGGAAGTGGGGTGCTGACCCCCAGCAGCAGGCAGGCGTGATGCAGGCAGGTGAAAAGTGGGCCCATGACTCACACTAGACTCTCCCACGGTGTGTGGGTGACTCTGAGCTTCACAGAACCACTGGAGGGTGCTTATCCCCAACACTCTCAGGCCACCCCAGTCTCTCTCATAAGAAAAGGGGTGTGTGGGGTCTGCAGTTAACCACTTGGGGACAGACAGACCCGGGAGAGGCCCAGCACAGCCAGCTAAGGCAAGCCTGCAGACAGGGAACAGACAGAGCTCTGTTTTCACAACTAGCTGGGCACATCTGACTGCCCATGTCCCACCTGACCTCCCGAGCAGGTCCACAAGGCAGTGTCCAGAGAATAAATTCAAGGAGTGAGAGAAGGACACCACTGCTCAGCACTGCAGCATGGGTGCTGCCGTCCAGGGCAGCCAGCCTCCAGCTCTAAGCTAGCGCAGTGAAACCAGCTCCCAGCTCGGACACATGACTCCTTCCTGCAGTCTGTCCTTTCCACCTCTCTGTATAAGCATGACCCTGGCTGCAGAGTAGTAGCTGCAGGGGTCACCGAGCTGGTATTATCTGTCATGGCTCACTTGGGGACAGCTGCCACAGTGACCAGGAGGGGTTGGCAGCTTCCTGAGTGTCAGGAATCTAAACCCCCCCCCCCCCTGCTCATCACAGGCTGGGCACGAGACACAAGGGACAGAGCATTCGGGCTGCCACAGAAGGAACGGGTCCTGGCTTCTGGCAAAGTGCTCTGCATGAGATGTTTTCAAGAGCACAAGCTGGTGTGGCATCTCGTGACAATTTTGCAAAGCCTGGTTTCATGGCATTTGGGAACAATTTCTTTAAAATAAAGGAAAGCTGTTTTCCACCTCTAACACTGGGGCGGGGGGCACGGATAATGAAGCTCCAAGGAAACAATAATCCCAAGATCAGGTTCCAACTGGGAATCAATGCCACCCTCCTGCACCTCCCTTTGTCTCCAGAGCCAGATCCTATGTGAGACACTCCTGGGAGTCGGCTCCTGGTGTGCTGTGGAGCTCAAGGACTGCTGGGGGAAGGCACTGGGAAAGGTCCCTCTGAGCATGAGGAAGGCAGGCAGGGGCCCAGCGCCAACTCAGACCCTGCACATGCACCCAAAGGGCCCATATCCAGGGCTATGTCCCCACCTGTCCATGTCCTCAAGCTCTGTGCTGTGAAGAGCACTGGGACCCCACAGTGAGGGAGGCATCAAGTCACAGCTGACCGCCTGACAGACACTTCTCTACTTCCCACTGTGAGAGTGACATCTGAGGATCTGAGCCTGAGTGGCAGACACCCTCAGGCTGCTCAGGGGTTGGTGTCACCTGAGGGATGAGGGACTCTGCTGCCACCTTAGTCCCTGGAGATCTGGTGCATCACCAGAAGATGGAAAACTCCCAGCAGCAGACCCTGGGGACAGTACAGGGCAGGTCCAAGGCACCCCAGGCCAGCAAGAGCAGACAGAAAGGCTGGCCCCTCCCCCTGAGGTGCGAGGGCCTTTGCCAGGGCCCAGGGCCCCTCATGGCTCCTAGGAGCAGGCAGAGGTGGACACTGCCCAGTCCATGAACAGGAAACGAGGCTCGGAGCAGACAGGTGACTGTTGAGCTGCAGAGCCGGCCTCCCCTGTGCTGTGTCCCCCCCAGCTGCTGTGAAGCCCGCAGGTCCAGCACATAGTCCCCCCGTCGGGTCCTACACAGGGCTGTAGGACTGCCCCAGGTCTAGTGATGGGTGTGTCCAGAGGGGTGACCAACACGCGTGGTTGTGTCCTGGGAGAGAGGTGCCCCAGGGTGTAAGTGAGTGTGCCTGTCCTCCACACAGCTTCCCCGGGGCTTAGAACAGGAAAGGAATACAACGGGACAAGGCCTGGTGGTCACCAGATCCCTGTGGTTTGCAGGGAGCCTGGCCTTGGACTCAGGCGGCAGGAAGTTGAATTCAGAGGTGGGGGCAAGGAACTGCTATAGCTGTTTCGGTTCTGGGAAACCATTTGAAATTAGGTTTTTCTTGGAAATTAGGTAAAAGACATGCTGGCCTCAGGAGCCCCAGGCAGACTTGAGTTTTAACGTGTTGGGGACCCCCACGCTTGGATCCTGGCTCTGTGCAGGCCTGGTTTTCTGCCTGACAGAGGTGCTGGTCTTGATCACTCCACACACTGTCGCCACCCCTCACGTCCCTCCATGCTGGCAGAGGCCGGAGCCAGCCGTCCTGCCCCACAGGCTCAGCTGGGCAGCCCAGCCACCAGGGGCCTCCTCCAGGGCAGCCCCCCTGCAAACAGGCCTGCTTCTGGCCAGCCCTTGACCCTTAGTGCCCTCCGCCAACCTGGGCCAGGGCCTCTCAGCTGGGTGGGGTATCTGTGAGCTCCCTCTGCGGCCCGGGGGCTGTCTTCACATGGCTGCTGCTCCTGGGGGGGTCACTGCGGTCTCCTACTCAGAGCTGCCTCCTCAGCCCTTGACTCCTTCTGACTGCTGATTCCCCAGCTGCAGGGGTGTCTGTGTCCCAGGTTCTTCCCCTCCGTCCATGGCTTTTCCTGCTCCAGAACTGTGTCTCTTCTCTCCAGAGGGGACGTCTCTGTGGGGTGGCCTGCTCAACGCACTGAAGGGCCCCAGATATGCTTCTGAGTACCCAGCAAGTCCATGGGGGAAACGTGGATTCTCTGCTTGACCTTTTGAGTTCCCATGGGACTTTTATTTCCCTCCAGAGTCCAAACAACAACAACAAAAAAAAGCTCCCTGTCCTTTCTGGGCCTCAGAGGGGGCCTTCTGTGTGGTACCCTTTCCTGGGATGTCACCCTCCAAACTAGTGTTCCAGGCCCCTCAGCCCAGCCCAGCTCTCTGTCCAGGTCTGGAAACCCCAACCCAGGCTGGTGAGGAGATCCAGGAGGAGCCACGGCAGTAGACAATGGCTGCTGAGCATCTGGAGCCTCCTGCAGACTGAGGGGGAGAAACACCCCCTAGGCAAAGCGTGTGGGACCCACCTGCCAAGGCTCGGCCTGTGAAGGCGGGTCTCTGCCGTTTCCTAAGCTGTGCCGGGCGAAGGTGACAGCCCAGCACCTAGCAGGCGCCGCGGCTGGCTTCACGTACCTGGTGGAAGCCCAGATAGTCCACAATGGTGGGCGAGGCGTAGAAGATCATCCCCTCGGCACTCACAACCAGGGCAAAGCCATTGAGAGACTGGAAAAGACAAGAGAGCCCAGTGGGCCACCTCAGAGGGAGAAAGACTCCTGCGTGAGTCTCCACGCTTCCTCTGCTTCGCCTTCAAACCCACGCCTCCAGAAGCACCCTTTGACCTCAGTGCGTCCTGCCAGGTCCCCAGCAGAGGCCAAGAGTCACTTCTCCTTTCTCTGCTGGGAGCCAACGTGCTCTTGGCGATACAAACCACAGACCCAGGCAGAACAGGGCATGCCACTGCCCTCTGCCGGCCTCCCCGCTGCTGCCCACTCTTAAGGAAGTTCCTGGCGTCTCTGAGCTTTCAACAGACACGGAGCTCCACCAAGTGTTTCCTGTATCTGCTGAAACCACCTGGGCTCTTCCTTGTCTTCCTGACAGGCAGCCTGCATTGCTGGTGACCCCTGCGTGGACGCGCCCTGGCGTTCTCCTGCAGGAGCGTTCTGTGCAGTAACACTGGTCAGCCCTTTCCCCTCAGTGTGGTGTCAAGCAAGGGGGTCATGAGAGGCCCCACCCTTGCTCTCTCCCAGGCCACTCATGCAGGACAGGGCCCGTGTTCCCGGAGGGACTGGGTCTCCTCACCTTCATCTGGCTTGGCCCCGGGGGAGACGCTGGTGACGCAGTGCACTTCCACACCACATTGATGTGTGCGATGTCAGCGTGTGCAGGTGTTTATCCTCCTCATAGCCACCGTTTCCCCAGAACACCACCATCAAGCATGACTTTAAAATTCACCCATGCTTATTATGTACAGCACTCCTTATGACTGTTAGGTATGCTCACAATCGTGGGTTTTTCTTTTTTTAAAAGATCTTTTTTAATAGACACAATATCTTTCTTTCTTTCTTTCTTTCTTTCTTTATTTATTTATTTTCTGTGCTGAGGACGAACCCAGTACCTCACAAGTGCGAGGCAAGTGCTCTACCGCTGAGCTATAACCCTGGCCCCCAACTGGGGGGGGGGGGCGGGTTTAAGGCACATCACTGTGCTGTGCTGGACTTCACAGCCTGCCTTTACTCACAAAGCAAGTCCTACACTCTGTCCTGTGGTGGCTTCCCAGAGCCACAGCCAGTGAGGATGCACAAGATACCAGAGCCCCTAACAATGACCAGTGAGTGTTCTAGAGACCATCTATCTGTCACCTACCTACCTACCCACCTGTGTGCCTATCCATCACCCATCCATGGTGACTGCCACCCATCCTCCCATCCATCATGCCAGCCTGTCTCTGTCGTCCATGTATCATCATCAATCATCTAGCTATCACTTCTACCTGTGTCCTATCACGTATCCATCCATCATCTCTACTGTCATCCATCCATCACTTCTACCTGTGTCCTATCACGTATCCATCCATCATCTCTACTGTCATCCATCCATCACTTCTACCTAATGTATATCACGTGTCCATCCATCATCTCTATTATCGCCTATCATCTGTCCATCACATTTACCTATTATCTATCCATCCATCGTCTCTATTATCATCTACTATCTATTCATCCTTTGCTGAGAGCCACGGCCGAGTCTGTATGGCCCCTGGCATTTTGCCAACAGTATTGATTGACAGGCGAGGCATTACTATCCGCCTCTGCCGCTACTTTTGAGTTCTCGCACTATTTTAGAGTTCTTGTGGGGATTTCCCGAGAGTTCCCATTGGTTGGGGAAGTGCAGGAGGAGGGATTTCCGGGAGAGATATTTCCGGCTGGGGGTTCCTGGACGAGCCGCGTGGTGTTCGGGAGGATTCCCCGGGAGCTGTGTGAAGTGTTTCCCTGCAGTTCAAAAATAAAGTTTGTTCCTGCTTCAGTGGCTCGTGATTTGTGCCCAGCCAGACTGCGACAATCCTTCATCTCTATTATCATATATTATCTATTTATCTGTCATCTCTCTTATCATCTATCAATTACCTATCACTTATCTCTAGTTATTACCTATCATCCATTCATTGGATGAATCTCTATCACCTACTTATCTATCCCACCTATTTATCTTTCATGATAACATCTTTCATCTATTATGATAATCATTTATTGACCATGTGTCTATCCATCTATCGATCACCTCTATCATCCATCAGTATAATCATATTTATGTATCATCTATCTGTCTATCCATCATCTCTGTCATGTATTACCTACCATGTATCATCATGTATCTACCTCTCCATCTGTCCATCATCCTGACAACATCTCTCTTTCTCTCTCATCTGTCCATCAGCATGCCCAGGGAGCCCTAGTGAGCACGACCATGCTAAGTGGAAGACCTTTCAGTCTCACGTTGCCCTTGTGAGTTTGGACTGGTCATGAGTCCACTTGGGCAGTGCAACAGCTGGTGCGAGGGCTTTGGCCCCCTGGACAGCACTGTTCATAGATGGCTCAGTTGTTCCTGTGAGACCCAGACAGTCAGAGCCTGCAGCATCTGAGAAGTCTCTGGCAACTGGCAGAACATTGACTCATTTCCCTTAATTATTTTTTTCCATATTTTTCCATATTTTTCCATAGTTCAAACCCCTTAGTTCCTGAACACATTAGATGCTTTTCCCCATTTTATTTTGAACTTTGCCAATCTGCTAAGTGAAGACTTAATTTCCCACCACGGTTTCCTTTCTTGGATTACTGAAGAGATGATCCAAATTCACGGGGACATGCTTCTCTTGCATGGCGACTTGCCTGTGTGGGTCATATGCTGATTTTTCTGCTGGGATTTTACATATCCATTTCCAAGAGTTTGTGAAATGTTGGTATTGAAGACCCATAGGTGGCAGATAAGGGCTGCACCTACACCCAAGTCCCCACTCACCATGGAAGATGAGGGAGGACAAGATGCAGGGAGCCAGCCTTGGTCAGCAGCAGAGCAGAGCACGGCAGACATCCAACCCACAGGCAGAGGTCAGATCAAGGACCAAGGAGTCAGGCCCAGGTGCCCCAGGGGAGAACGCAGGGCCCTCCAGATCCGTCAGGAGAAGAACAGCTGCTCCACCCGCGGAGGAGGAATGCGCAGAACTAGGAGCGAAAATCCAGCGGAAAGGCTCCAGCCGGCAGAGATCACCAGCAAGGGAGGGTGTTAGGGTCTGTCAACAGTCAGGATGGCGCCTGGCATTTTGCAGAGGGAGTGGTTTGTGAAGTAACAAAAGCGAGCCATTAAGTGTGGAGATTCCTGATTGGTTGACTGCTGTATCTAGTTTATGCTAATTAGATAAGCTGTGTGGAATGTAGATATACCCCTCCTGTCCTACAATAAACGGCTCCCACTCCTGCTGTATCAATCTACACAAGTTGCTCGTCACCCCCCAGTTATTTTGCTGCAGCCGGACTGCGGCAGGAGGGTTTGTTCTTTACTATGTTTATTAATAAACTCTCAAGAAGAATCCTCAAGAAAAATACAGACCACACCAGGAATTCACAGCTCCTTCAAAAAGTAAAAGGGTAATAAGGAACTTCCTCTTCCTCTTGCTCATTCATTCATTCATTAGCAGTACTGCACTGGAACCCAGAAAAGGCCCACTGCTGAGCCACACCCGGGCTCTGCCTGGTATCTATTGAAAACACTGAATTTGTAATCAATAGCTTCCCACAGAGAGAATGGTAGGCCCAAATCAGAAAGCACAACCACCTGGGAGCAGGCCTAAAAGACAGCATGTGAGGCCTGCATGGGAAGCTGTGGACGCTGCCGAGAGGCCTCAGAGGCCAAGGGACACCCGTGTCCCCAGCGGAGAGACGCACCTCTGCAGACGCAGTGCGACCCGACCAGAGCACAGTGCACTGGCTCCTATGGGAATAACAAGCTGATTCTAAAGCGGGTGGAGCCCCAAGGGACCCAGGAGCTCTTCTTGAGGAAAAGCAGAGTAGCAGAACTTAGAGGACAGGCACCAGGGCCAGCCATAGTCCCCAGGAAACACTGCCCTGGGGTGAGGGCAAGACCGACCTTCAGTCATGGCATGAGGCTCCATCCAACAGGGATAGAGCAGCAGATGGTCACGGCTGGGACGATGGTCCATTGTGCAGGAAAAATGAGCCCAAGTCCTGTCTCTCTGCACGCACCAACATTAATTCAAGATACACAGTAGAGCCATGGAGCTCCCAGAGGACACACAGGGAGCACCGCCGTGAGCTTGAGGCAGGTGGATCTGGACAGTACAGAAGGCCCTGCCTGGAGAAGACCACCTAGAGCACACTGATGGAGGTCTCTATCCAGCATATACAAAGAGCCTCTACAAATCAACCATAAGAGATGCACAACCCAATTTTGGAAAAATGGACAAAACACTTAAACAGATACTTTTCCAAAGGAAAAGAAATGAAACATGCTCTGTACTGTCAGTCACTGGGGAGTGCAGACTTAAACTCCATGAGGACACCATTTCACACACCGGGACAGTTCTGTGAGAGCGGCTGACAGCAGGGCCGCTGGAGGTCACGGAGCATCACGGTGGGATGTGGCTGCTTGGGAAACTGTTCTCAGTTCCTCATAAAAGTGGTCCTACATCACCAGGTGCCCGGAAATTCCACTCTGGTATTTTTTATAAATAACTTATTTCTCTTTTATTAAAATTTTAAAATGACTTAGTAGCACTTGGTCACATGACTATGCCCCCATATTTTGTTGTGTTTTGTTTTTAAATGTTCATTCTCCTTCCTTGGTTTTTGGGAGGCACTTTAAGACACTGGTATAGGGGGAGACTTTGGGGTGAGATCCCAAAAGCACAGGCAACAAAAGCAAAAATGGGTGCCTGGCGGACCAAGAAGATGAGCTCAGCGTGGAGACGTCGGGGCAGAGGAGACCTCGGGAGGGGCCTGGAGGCCACCCTCAGCAGAGGCACCACATCAGAACACAGTGGCAAGTGCCCAATGGAAAGGGCAGCTGGCCCGCAGAGACACTCCTGCCAGGAAGACACGCAAATGCTAACTGCACCCAGAAACACCGGGCATAGCAACCGCAGGCCGGGCCAGTCAGACTCACAGATGAGTGACCGCCTGCCCCTGGGTGATGGTCTTCATCAAAAAGATAAGTGGCAGCAGTGCTGGAGACGATGCACAGGGGGGCCCTCGCGCCCCACTGGAGGGAATGCCACCCACCGTGCCCACAGAGCAGCTGGAGGTCACCAGGCCCAGGCCAGGTTCATCCTGGGAAAATGAAGCTGCCAAGGCCGGGCACCACGCTCGTGTCCATCGGCAGAGAGATGGGTGAAGAAACCTGGATCATGTGCACCCGGAACCCCTAGTCAGCCACAAAGAATAAGGAGATCCTGCCATGTGCAGCAACATGGTGGAGCTGGCGGAGGTCTCAGAGTGAAGACTGCCAGGTGATGGAAGCTAAGAAAGCTGGTTTCCTAGAGGTGGGGGACAGAGCAGAGGTCACTGGGTGGGGGGAGCTGAGGGGTGCAGGCACCAAACACAGCCACGTAGTAGGGTGACAGTTGTCCACAAAGCAAAAGCTCTGGTCTATACAGCTCTGGATGAGGAGTTCACATGTTCCCAACACCAAACATGGGGAAGATGTTTAAAGAATGGAGTGCTGATCACCCTGACTTATCATCACCACTGCACGAACACATCAGATCACCACACCGTGCCCCACACATGAAACATGCACACTGGTCATGTCCACAAGGATGCACACCCAGTGCTGACCCAAGAGACCGGGGGTGTTCACAGAAAACCTGATCAAGGCTCTTCATGGCAGCCATGTCCATCAAAATCGGAAGCTGGAAACAACCCAGTGACCACCCACTGCAGGAAGAGTCCTATCCTGGAATATTATTACACAATAAGAAGCAGATTTAAAACACTAGTGATGGTGCATGAGCACAGATGAATCTCAGAATCCATGTCAAGTCAAGGAAGCGGACCCAGAGGCATGTGCACAGTCTGTTTGTAGGAAGTCCAAGAACAGGCCACATGAATGGACAGCGAGAAGTATCAGAAAGTGGTTCCCTGGGGCAGGCGGGCGGACTGAATAAAAGTGGAAGAAAGTTCTCTATACAAATAATTTGAGAACCCAAATTAAGTATGTATTTTCCTAATAAAATATAATTAACCATATTGACCCCATTAGAGTACAAGCTTACAAGATCAATATCAGTAGAAGAAATAGAGAAAGTTATCAAGGAACTAACTACCCCACCCAAATGCACCAGATGGTTTTTACATGGAATTCTATCAAATTTTCAAAGATCAGATAACATCAATGCCCCATAAACTGTCTCAGAGCATAGAAAGTGAAGGGAAACTTCCAACCCCTTTAAGTATGGCACTGGTACTTCACTTGGATATGGAAAATTATTGACCAACACCACCTTTGAACATGGACATAAATGTGCTAAACAAAATACCAACAGACTTCAACTGATTTCACATGAATAAAACAATATATCAATGAAAAGGGAAATTGTTCCAGGAATGCAAGGTCGGTAACCTTGGGAATCTATTAATACAATATACCACATTATTGACCTAAGAAGTATCTTCACTGTTCTCCATAGACGTGAGAAAGTCTTCCACAGAGTCCAACACTCACTCTGGATAAAAGAGAGACACTGAAAGAACAGGCATCATTGATGCGGTCTTAACATATGTGTGTGTGTTTTACTCCTGAGATAGCGACTTTTTTGACAGAGAAACATTCAAGGCATCTCCAGTAAGATCAAGAAATGAGGCAAAGTGTCCCTGCTGCCCACTCCAGCGGTGGGCAAACTGTCCACACATGACCGTCACTGGGACACGCCACACCAGCTCTTAACTTGTGCCTGTAGCTGCACTGCCGTGGCCAAGCTGGGTGGTCGAGACACACAGCACACCCACAAAGCCCAAAGGACTGTCCATCGGGCCCTTAAAGAAGAGGTGCTGCCCGGTCCCGCAATACGAAGCTCATCAGAGGAGCAGATGTGAGCGACTGACTGGGGCCTAGGAAACGGGAGAGAGCAAAGCTCCTCTCTGCTTCAGAGCAGCCCGGAGCCCTGGCAAGTCGATGAGGAAACAGCCAATGAAGGGACCGTGAGGAATGAGCCCACCTTACCAATGACCTCTGCGTACTAGAAAACTGGCCAAACCAGGGGACGCAACAGCAGATGAAACCCACTTACAGAGACACCGAGGAAGCTAACGACGTGCAAATAAACCTGACACAAAGTGTGCAAAACCCACATGAAGAGAGCTTCAGAGCATCTCAAGAGTCACCAATTGTATCTGAACAAATGGAAGATTCCCCAGGGGCACGGGAGGTCAGTCAGCGCCACGAAGCTGTCTTCCCTGGTGAACCTGGGAACACACTGCAATATCAGTGGCCAGTCAGCTGCTCACAGCTGGGACCAAGTACCTGAGAAAATCGGCTTAGAGGAGGAAGAGTTGTGGTTTCAGAGGTCTCAGTATGGCTCCCATGGCTGGTGGTCTCCCCGCTCCATGCTGGGGGGCTCACACAGCTGGGGTATTTTCTGTTTCTTAAAGGTTTCCCAGAGCCTGCCTCTAAACACCAGCTGCCCAGATCCCAGCCTCCCCTGATCCTGAGACTTCCCGTTCTCCCTTCCAGCGCTGTGACGACTGTTCAGGGTACACCCTACTTAGAAGGTCCCCAGCTCCCACAGGGGGCAGTCTGGTCATGAGGCAGAAACAGCGCAGAAATCCACTTCCTGAAGGGAGCCGCTGGGCCGCGCCCTGGCACTGTCCAGCAGGAAGAGCAGTGGGCGATGGCAGGAATGGGGACCCCTCTGGGTGGAGGCCCTGCAGTGCCAGGACCTCTCCGGGGCGCCAAGCAGGGCTGGGCCACACTGCAGAGGGCTCCTTCCTCCCTCTGCCTGTCTCTGCAGTTCTCCCTGATTCACCCCAATTAGCTCTGCCATGGATTTCCTGCCTCGTTAGGCCAGACGCAGGGAGCCCCTTGGTGACAGATACCAGTGCGTGAGCCGGAACCTCTGCCTGGTCCCCCTGCAGTGTTGTTTCCCAGGGTTCACGTGTGACTCAACCAGGAAAGGTCCTGGTTCCCACGCAGCCGGACATTCCCGGAGCTGAAGGGAGAGAAGCAGGGACAAACCCGCGGCAGCACCGGGGAGCAGGCGTCTCAGGCGTGGGCACTGCAAGACCAGACCCCGGGAAACCCTCAGGGGGCCCTGCCTTGCCCAGCCTAGAGGCACCAGCCACCGGCCTGCTGCCTTCTCGCCTGGGGGGCTGTTGCAGCCTTGGTCACCCCCTGGAAGTTTGTAAGGAATTCATGCAGACAGCCTTGTGCGTTTCCTCCCTGCGCAGCTGGGCGCCGGGCTGGCGAGGAGAGCATGGAGGGTGCGCATGGCCACCTCAGCATGGCCCACTCTCCCCCACGAGGCTCAGTCCTCCTTGGGGACCTGGAACATTTGGGATCTGCTGATGTCACCAAACGGGAGGCCAAGTCTGCCTCACCACTGACCTGCAGAAGGACACAGCTCTTCCTCCTGGGGCTGGGGCTGCACAAGGAGGGCGTGAGAGACCTCTCCTCAGGTCTGTCTCCTGTGGTCAGGGGCTTATTGGAGAGTGCCAGTGGCCGGAGCCCACCTGCAGACAGCAGGTGTAGAGGGTCTCTCACCACCTCTGGGTCACTCCAGAGTCACTTAACCTCAAAACCCCAGCCAGTCTTCCTACAGCTCAGAGAAATGTTTCCGGAAGGTTCTCCGAAAGCACCTTTAGTGTTAGCACTTGTGTTGAGGCTGCAACCCACTGAAGCCAGACTGCTGTGTCCCTTGTGCCACTGGTCAAGACAGAGTTTGTTTCCAACTCTTCAGAGATGTGACAAAATACATGGACGTGAGGCCCACCATTGTGACCACTTCTGAGTGCATAGCTTCACTGCGTCACCCTTGTGGCCTGCACCTGTGAGCACCTCCCCAGCCACCCCCCCGGGATCTCCATGCAGCCTTCTCTGTGCATCTGACCTCCTGTAAGTGGAAGGGCGCAGCCCTCGTCCTTCTGTGATCGGCCTGCTGCCCACGGCACGGCGTCTTCTAGGCCATCCGTGTTGCAGTGTGTGTCACGTCCTTCCTTCCGTCCCGAGTGCCACTTCTGCAGCTTCCACATGAGTGAGATCATGTTGGCTTCAGAGCAGACAGTCCCTCTGTGCTACTGCAAAGGCCTAGACTTACTACATTTTAATGCTGAATAATATTTGAATCTTTGTGCACACAGAGAACATAGCACATGTCCCTCACCCACTCACCAGGTGACACGCATCTGGTCGTCTGCATGCCTCACCTGTTGTGAACAGTGCTGCAGTGGGCTTGGGGATGCAGATGGATCCTGCACTAGTTCTGTTTAATATCTGAGCTTTCCATACCTTCCCCACATGCCCACCAGCGTCCTCACCCACAGTGTTCTGGCTGCTGTGGTCCTTCCTGGGGGAGTACTGCCTAACTGTGGTTATGATTGCTGACCCTGAAGATTAGGAAGGCTGAGCATATTTTCATGTGCCTATTGGACATTTGTGTTTTCTTTTGAGAAATGTCTTCCAGTCTTTTGCACTTTTTTTTTTGGTTCTGGGTATCGAACCCAGGGGCGCTTAACCACCACACCACATCCTCAGCCCTTTTGATTTGACACAGGGTCTTGCTGAGTTGCTCAGGGCCTTGTAAGTTACTGAGGCTGGTCTGAACTTGTGAACCTCGGCCTCAGCCTCCCCAGCCGCTGGGATCACAGGTACGACCACTGCACACCTGGCTTTGCACACTTCTGCTCAGGCTGCCTTCTGGTTGCAGTCGAGTCCTGTATCTGACTGCGGCTGGCATCAGAGGATGGTTCACACACGTCTCCTCCTGGGTTGGCCCTTTCCTCTTCTGTGTGGGAGGTGATCCTGTCCATCTGTCCTGCTCTTCTTTTCCTCTCTCATGGACACTGGTGGCTCCCTTGACTGGCCTGGTGAGTAATGCTGGTGGGAACAGGTGTGCAGGCAGCCAGGACAGCTTCAAGAAGATGCAAGGGTGAGGGTTCACATGTCCTTGCAGCACCCAGGGGATGAGGGAAGACTCAGGAGTGTGGACAGCTCCTGCTGCTCTCGGAACTGTGGCCGGCACAGTGGCCTGACTGTGACCCTAGTGACTTGGAAGGCTGACACAGGATGGACAGGGCTATTGCAGACAGTGGTGTGGGCTGCAGGGCCACAGCAGGAAGGACAGTCTGCTACTACCCCCTCCAAGCATGACAGGAGCAAGGTAGCACCACCTGGGAAGCCCAGCCCAGCACTGGCCCCACCAGTCTCACTGGATGGGCCACCATCCCTGCAGTGGCTGGCTTCAGTCAGGAGCCTGAGGCCATGTCCCAGAACAGGGAGACCTAGACTGCCGAGGCTGGCGGTACAGGTGGCCATCTGGTGCCCACCTTTGAGCCCTGGCAGCCCCTGCTTGGGGGACTCAGGCAGAGATGGGGTGCTGGGGTGCCCCGAGGCAGGCAGGAAGCCAGGGGTCACTTCCAGTGACCACCTGTTACTCTGCCATCTGCTCATGTGTGAGCCCAGGAGCTAGGGGTGGAGTTAGCTGCAAGGGCAGTCGCAGGGTCCAGTACCACCACGGAGGCCTGGCTCAGCCAGGCAGGTATGGTCCTCAGCAGGGCGCCCCCCAGGAGGCATGAGAGCCCACGCTGTCCCTAGGCTGTGCCTGCCAGCTCCACCAGTGCCGCCACTGCACGCACTGACGCTATCCTACTAATAATAGTTCAAAGACCAAAGACACTTTCAAGGCTTGAGTATATAAAATGTCTTCTTAAAAAAGACTTTATGAGATTAGTCACAAGAAAAAACAATCTTAATTTTAACTCACAAGGCAGAATTTTTTTTTAAAAGACCATAAAATGCTGTTTGTGGAATCATATGGATTCAATATCAGACTGACTTTCTGGTCCAAAATTGTCACGCCAAGTAGTTGTACACATGTGGAGCCATCTCCCAAATATGCCTTGTGAGTGTTTGTTTTCTTTCCCTCTCTCTTTTTAATCCTGCAAGAGTGTTTTGGTTTTTTTTCAAACATGGCACATGGAAAATGAGGTAACTTTTCCAAGTGGAAAAAGGATTAGGCCCAAAGGTTGCATTATTTCTAAGGGGAAAAGTCAGGTCTCTGCTCAATTACCAAAAGCCACGGCACGCTGCACCTGACGCTTGGGAAGGTGGGCAGCAGCAAGGCCCACTGGCCAGGGCCACTGCAGGCAGAGAGGCCAGAGCTTCAAGCATCTGGACTTCCTTTGGCAAACTCTTGGAATATCCTGATTTCTTCCAGCCCCAGGCAGAAAAATAGCAAGTACTTCAAAGATTATTTTTGTCAAGGTCACGCAAAGGGAAAGAAGAGGGAAAAAGGAACAATTCTAAACAGCCCCCTGCGTGCTCCTCCTTGGCAGAGGGGAAGTTGGGAGCCTGTCCTCCCCTGAGAGCTGTTGCCAAGGCGACCGAGCAGCAACAGGCCGGCCAGTCACGCGAGCGGGCGGCACCGGCAGGCGGCGGGCAGCTGGCGCGGCCTCCTGGAGCCAGACCACTCGCGGGGCGCCACATGGGGCTCGCGTGCGTGTGAGCAGCATTCTCACTGGGGAGGGGAATGCCTGACTGTTTACAGACCCCACAAACAGTCAACTTGGTCTTGAACCACTTCCATGAAGCAGGCGCAGCCTGAGAAACAGACCCAGAGGTGTGCTGTGGCTGCGAGCCCAGGCAGGTGGGGCCAGCCCATCTCACCTGCTTCTGTCTCTCCTTCAGATGAGTGGCTGGCTGCAGCACAGGCACTGGGGGTCAGAGATGCTGGACAGGGACACCAGGCAGGCTTCACCGACCTTGGCAGAAGGCTGCCTCCTTCAAAGGCTGGGGCAGGGACCTCAGGGGCTCCAAGTCCCTTAAAACATGTGGGCCCAGCACATGAAGCAACCTGTCTGGCTCACCACAGCAGGGACACCTGTGAGGGCCAGCACAGGACCCACATCCACCCACACGTCCTCAGGACGGGAGCTCTGGGCTGAACTCTGAGGCCATACCAAAGCCCAACGTCATCTCCTAGAGAATAAATCTCAGGAAAACCCGGCACACATCTGTAATCCCAGCCACGAGGGAGGGTGAGGCAGGAGGAGGACAAGTTCCAGGCCAGTCTGGGCACCTTAATGAGGTCCTGACTCAAATTTTAAAATACAGACAGCTGCGGATGTGGCTCAGTGGCAGAGCTGGGTTCAATCCCCAGGACCCAACCGACCCCTCCTAGGCCCATGTCTGTATGCAGACACCTGCAGGAGGCAAGTTCTGCACCAAGAGCCCAGCTACAGAGGGCGAGAGCAGCAATGCTGGCACAGGGTACCATGACCCTCCACCCAGGAAAAGGCCCTCCTGCTCAGGGTCCTGGAGCAGAGGCTGCATTTTGCTGCCCCTGAGACCCGGGACACCCTCTCCAGGTAGGTCCTGTACCAGTAGCTTCAGTCTAGAAGAGCTTCAGGGTCAGATCTGCCCCAGACAAGTTTCCAGGCCTTTCCCAGGAGAGCCCAGGGCCATCCTGCTCCAGCTGAAGAGGCCAGGAAAAGAGAGGTTGGGATTAGGCCCTCTGTATGGAGCATGGCCGTGAGGATGGGCTACTGCCTCCTGGGAGCCTCACACAACAGTGCTTGGCGTCCTGGAGAGGCTGAGTCTGTGCCCAGGACCAGTGGGAGCATGGGTGCCCAGCTCTGCATCCACCACTTTCCTGGAGCCAATGGGGGTACGGCAGGACAACTCTACTGCATCTCCTCAGCAAGTGTCCAGCGATGTGAGCACAATGGACACGGCACTCAGAACCAAGGGCCAGTGGCCTGGAGCATGCAAGATCAGGGCAGGGGCCAGGCGACCACCACTGCCCAGTGAGTGCCAATGGTCAGAGGCTAATGGTGGACAGTGAGGGGACAGATGATGGACAATCAGAGGCTAATGATGGATAGTCAGGGGCTGCTGGTGGAGAGTCCTGGGGGTCTAAAAGTCACAGAGAGGCCAGGCCCAGTCCCAGACACCTGAACTGCCCTCTGGGGTAGGGGTAGGAGCCAGGGGCTCTGCCCAGCTGGCCTCACCACAGCAGGGACACCTGTGAGGGTCAGCTGAGCTGGGAGGCTGCACAACCTCACTGGAATGTGTGAGAGGGCACTTCTAGCAGGCATGGCCCTGGGCAGGCTTGGACGCCCCTAGGCATTGCTGGACCACCTGTCACCTGGTCTTGCCTTAGCCTCCACATCACTCACAGGACAGCCACAGGCCAGTGCCGTCCCTCTGGCTGAAACCTGCTTACACACTTATCTGTATCTGCTGAACCCTCAAGGGAAAGCCACTTCAAAGGCATTTTGGAACAATAGGCCCAGCAGTCATGACACATGGTAATAACATGGGCTTCTGCGGCAGAAAATCCCAGAGGAAGCAGGAAGCCCTGGACCAGGGGATGGACGGCATGTTCTGCAGCCTCCTTACTGGGGAGTCCTCAGAACTGAGCATGGAGCAGGCCTGGGGCAGCAGAGAGTCCTTTCCAGGGGAGCTGGACAGGAGCCAGGGTATCCCAGAAAAACAGATCCTAGCCATGCCCAGGTGCCATCTCCTGGTTCCCAGCCCTGGGACTTTATCCCCACCCTCATCCCTCCAAAAGTCAGGGACAGAGGAGGGGTGGGGTGTTGTCTCTGCCCAGTGGCTCCCATACCAGTGACTCTGCCAGGCCCTGTGCCCCCGACTGAAACCAAAGACACCAGGCCAGGATGTTGGCAAAGCACATTCCTGCTGCGGCCCTGGCCAGAAGGACACGCCTCATCCCAGAGCCCCTGTGTCCCAGTCCCAGCCCCACCCAGGCACCTGGTCCCCTGCTTCTGGCTGCATGGTCCCTGATCCTGATGGCACCACTCTGCCCTCTTGGGCCAATTCCTACAGAGTCCCCTGCTCTGTGCCCTGCAGCCCTGAGTGCTGGTGGCGAGATCTCTGGGGCGTCAGGCTTCCTTTGACCTGAGGTTCTGGAGGATACATGGCCTCCTGACCTTGTACCAAACTACCTGATACCCCTGGAGTGGAGGTGGAGGGAGGGAGGTTCCCCCTGCTGCTCCACTGCACACCCCCAATAGCTCCATCCTCTTCACAGGCCAGCACAATGACCCCACACGGAGCGTGGCCAGATGTCAGTCCAGCTACTGAGGCTCTGGGCATCTCCCTGCCTGTGAGGTCCCATCTGGGAAGGTGAGTTTCCAGGTGTCTCTTTAGAACAGCCTGTCAGCAAACACAGCCCCGCATTCTGCACACTTAAGTATGGGAGGCACATGGCTCCTGGGAACTGCTCAGGAACCCGGGTGGTTTTTCTGAAACCACATAAGAGCAACAGGATGACTCGGTGACTGTCTGCTACTACATGACCAGAAGGCCCGACTCCAACATGCAGGTCATCCATAAGGCTGCCCCCACTGGGCCTGTGGGTGCCACTGGCAGAGGGAGCTGGAAGGAGCAGGGGACCCAGGTTGGCAGGAGCCACCCTATCTGCTCAACTGGACATGCTGCTTTCGGAGAACTAGAGAAATTCCCTCCATCTGGGAAGTGACTCAGCAAATCTTCCTGTTTACAACCTGCCTCATATCATAGGACTTTGGTGGAGAGCAAGCTATGCCCTACTCCGAGTAACATCACAGTGCATAGGACAGCAGTTCTCAGGCTGCACCTGCCCTAGTGACTCCATGGTGTGTAGGACAGCAGTCCTCAGGCTGCACCTGCCCTGAGTGACTCCATGGTGTGCAGAACAGCAGTCCTCAGGCTGTGCCTGCCCTGGTGACTCCACGGTGTGTAGGACAGCGGTTCTCAGGCTGCACATGCCCTGAGTGACTCCATGGTGTGTAGGACAGCAGTCCTCAGGCTGCACCTGCCCTGAGTGACTCCATGGTGTGTGGAACAGCAGTCCTCAGGTTGTAGCTGCCCTCAGTGACTCTACCTTGTGAAAGCAGTGCCCTTCCTAACTTACTCCATTTTCAGTTTGAGTGCTGGTGGAAGGACTCCACACGTTGTGTTTACAAGTCAACAGCGTCCGTCTGCCTGGCACCACCATAACACACAATCTGGTAAGTAAATTAATTGTGCTAATAAGAACGACTACCTGTGGACTTCCTGAATTAATCAGAAGCACATGGATGCACGTGTGTGCCAAACCCATATAGGAAAATATCATGCCCGTGAGCTCATGGAACACACCAAACCCCCAATGCAGCCCCTCCCCTAAAGTGCACAAATGGAGGAGCACCCCGAGACTGGACACGGTGCATGCTGACCCCGGCACCTGGTCACTTGTCATGATCCTTGCCCTGGAAAGTCGCCAATGCGACGACCCCTGACTGTCCTGTGGCTTCAGCAAAGCACGGTTCCTCCTAGAGGACCAGACCCAGCCGACTCCATGCCGACATCTCCAGCTGACATTTGTGGACTTAGGCCTAGAGTAGTTCCTGTGCTTCGACAGCTCTGACAACTTGCAGGGACTGCATTCCTATACGCCTTTGCTCCTGGTGTAGCCTCCTGAGCCACGGTGGCTGCCTTCACACTTTCTAGCTCTTCTATGTCACTGTGTCTTGGGTGACTTGAGAGTCATAGATACAAGTAAGTAAAACTAGAGTAGCAAAACTGTGACTGCTGGCTTATGACTACCTGGTGACCCCATGACCCACCTGGGCAGCCACGGGTGGGGAAGTGAGGCTGGATCTCCTTGTGATCCAGAAAGGCCAGAGTGTGGAGGAGCCTGGGCCACTGCCCAGGTCCGGGCATCTTGGGGATTAGCCAAAGAAGAAGTGGAAGCAAAGTGTCTCCACTCTGCTCAGGCTCCTCTCCACGCACAGGGGACTGTCCCTGCCAGGTGTGCCCAGTGACATAGGGCTGGGTCCAAGGGCCAGACTGAGGTAGGGAAGCACAAGTGTGTCTGGTGCCCCACAGCAGGAGCCCAGGAGCCACGGAGACACCGTGTGGGGTAGCATCAGATCAGACCTGTTGTGATTTAGACATGAGGTGCTCCGAAGCTCCTGGGTGAGAAATGCAAGAAGGCTCAGAGGAGAAGGGATCAGACTATGAGAGGTGCAGCCTAGTCCACGGGTTAATTCCTGGACATGGTGGCAGGTGGGGTGCGGCAGGAGGAGTGCCTTTGGGTTTGTTTGTCCCTGATGAGCGGAGCTCTCTCTGCTTCCTGGGGCCATGTCCCGAGCTGCTTCCTTCACCCAGCCCTGCTGCCATGGTCTTCTCCTCACCTTCGGGCCCAGAGCACGGAGAGGGCTGACCATGGCCTGAAGCTGTGAGCCAGATAAACTTTTCTTCCTGCACATTGTCCTCATCGGGTCTCTTGGTCACAGTGACACAGACGCTGACTAATACAGAGACCAACAGGCCAACACAAGCATGCCTCTAAATAAATAACCTCAGGAAATGAGGAGGTATCGGCAAGACAGGGACAGGAGGCACCAGGGGCGATTACAGGACCCAGCATCAAGCTGTGGTGCCATGGGATGGTCCACGAGGGCAGCCAGAGGCAGCAGAACCCAGGAGGAACATGGAGGAACAATGACTGGACCATTCTGGCTCCCCAAAATAAGGACAGCAGGAGGGATGAGGGCTATGAGCCTCCAGGGCTGAGGGTGGCAGAAGGCACTCCGGGCACCAAGCTGGGAAATGGGCCCACGGTGGAATCTAGAGCACCGTGCAAAGGACAGTCAATGGAGAAGCTGCCCCAGAGTGAGTGCACACACACAGCAAGGGGCTGCCTCCATGATTCTCCTTCCCTCCCTCCTGGACCCTCAGGACCTTGAGTCTTGCTTTCACACTTTCAACCGTTGAGCTACTCTGATCTCGGAAGCCTCCCACGGCAGTCTGCTGCTGTGTTGGTGCCCGGTGCCCTTTTTCTGGGTGGAGAAACTCCCCACAGTGCCTGGAGGGGCACAGGTCAGGGCTCTGGAGCAGGTGGCCTGGGCTTGGGGTCCAGCGCTCCACTGACCAGGGGGTCAGGCACCGCCCAGCAGTGGCACACCCCTCCCCCTCCCTCAGCAGAGTGGTGGGCCTGGTAACTGTTTTCGGCAGTGTCTGGCCCCGGCTCCCAGTGCCCAGGGTTGAGCGAGGCTCTCAGGTGGTGGGCTCCTGGTGTTGCTTGGTGACAGCTTCCTTTGAGGAACCAGTACCTGGGGCCACCATGCTTAGTGACTCCTGTGGCTTTCTCCGAGGCCAAGGACCATGTGTAAAAACCACGGAGAACATGGAATACTTCCTCCCTTAAAAGGATCTCCTTGGCCTGGTCTGCTGGTGACCCACCTGTTACCTGGTCACCCATCCTCGGTCCCCCATGTCCACCTTGGCTGGCCCCCGATGTCCCCAGCCCCCAGATTCCTCTGTCACTGTCTTGCCAGCACTGTCAGCTATCCCAGGGTTCACTGGAGCAAAGACATCCCAGGCCAGCAGTTGCTGCCTATGGGACCATGTGACTCGTGGGTGTAACCTGGTGCCCTAGGAGGACCCCAGATGTGGGCAGTGCAGCCTGCCTTCTGTTTATGCCATAGGTACTGGGGCTTCTTGGCCCTTGGGCCTCTCACCTGGCCCCACTTGAGACCAGGGTTCCACAGTCCCCTCCAAGAACACGCTCAGAATGACCTAAGGACCTCCCAACAGTGCCACCCTGGGAACCCAGCCCTCAAACACCAGGGATCCTTGGGGGACACAACTGAACAATAAGCCACATTCATGCCACAGCACTGGACTGGAATCGGGTGCCAACAGGCGACCGATCTTCTGGAGGCTTCAGGAAACCCATTTCCTTGCCTTTCTGTTTCCTGGGGCCACCACGTTCCCTGGCCCACTCCTTCTTCTTCCACCTGCAAAACCAGCAGGGTGACGTCTCTGATCCTTCTTCTGCTTGTGAAGGATGCAGGTGAGAAAGGTCCTGCCCTTCTCAGGATTCTTGTGGGCCATCTCCCACCTCACGGTCTTCCCCCTAATCACCCGGCACCATCCTTCGTACCATATAAATCAATCCCACAGGCTCTGGGAATCAGGACGTGGACACCTTTGGAGTTATTGGTGTGCTGACATCCAATACAAATTGCTGAATATACTAAGAAGTAGAATAAGGAACTCAAGGGAAAGGACAATTAGCAGAAGCTAACTCTGGGGTGACACAAAGGTGAGATTATCAGGTAAGAATTCTAAAATAGCAAACATCATCACATTCCACAAGGTAAAGGTAAATATTCCTGAGACAAGCAAACAGAAAAAAAATTAAGTCTCTACAGAGAAAGAGACTATAAAAAAGAATCAAATGGGAATTTTAGAACTCATAGAAATATGAAATAAACACTTCACTAGATGAACTCAATAATAGAATGAAGATGAGAGAGAAAAGAATCTATAAAGTTAAAGCAATTCAATAAAAATTATCCATTCTGAGAAAGAAAATATTAGAGAAAAAGAACAGAGCATCAGGAACTCATGAGGAAATACAGAAGGAGTTAACATCTGTTTCAGCTGAGTTCCTGAAATGGAAGACAAAGAGATGGCACGGTAATTTTTTTTGAAGAAAAATAGCTGAAATTTCCACAAATTTGGTGAAAGAAATAAACTTATAGGTTTAAAAAGATGAGGGAACCTAAAACAGAACAATCTCTAATATTTAAACAAGATGCATCATAACTGAGCATTAAAATTAAAACCAAAGAAAAGGAAATAGCTCTAATGGCAACTAGAGAAAAAGGAAACATCATTTACAGGGGACAATAATCTGAATGACTCTATTTCTCATCAGAAACCAAGGAGAACAAAAGAGAATAGACATCTTTAAAGTGCTGAAAGAAAAGAACTACCTGACCAGAATTCTATACCCAGCAAAACTACCAAAGAGACAACAAAGAGCTCATCACCAGCAACTTACACTTTAACAGTGCTCCACGGACTTCCCCAGGGTGAGGGAGCGCATCAGACATGGAGACCACCTGCAGCAGCAGGACAGGCTCATCTCACCTCTTACGTTTAGAAACAATCATATTATCTGAAGGTTTTCATGTATGTAGACGTGATGCTTATGGCAAACATCACATAAGGGAAAGGGCAAAGGGTGTACCTGGCATGAGGTGTTTAGGTTTTACTTGAAGTGCCAGAATCTTACCTCTAAATGTCAGGTTGGCCATATACTATAATCCTTAGAGCACTTAAGAAATAATAAAATAAAACATACACTCAAAAGCCACTAGATAAAGTGGAACACTAAAAAATATTCCCATACCAAAAAGGGACATAACTGATGAAATCGGGAGAGCAAAAATAAAATGCAGCCTGGAGTCCAATAACACCAACGGTCATTCTAATAAAAATGCTTGGAATGTAACAATTAAGAGACAGAGATTGTTAAAAAAGAGATAGAAATTGATTTTCTGGATGCTAGCAATAAATTACAGAAACTTGAAATTTAAAAACAGTCCATTAATAGTAGCAACAAAAATGCAAAACACTCAGGTGTAAAGCTAGCAGAAACACACAGGCCTTTTGTGCTGAAAACACAGAACCCTGACGGGGCCGGAGAGGAGACGAGTGGTTCAGCACTTTCCCAGCCAAGGCCAGATCCTGGGTTTCAGGCCCAGTGCCACAAAACCAACCAACCACTACAACCCCACCAGAGCCAAGCTGGCATGGAAGCCCCTGGCCCTCAAAAGGCAAGTCCCGGCTCTGACTGAGTAGCCCTGGGCCCACCCAGAACAGAACTGAGAACCTATGGCCCTGACTACAGGGGCTCACAGGGCTGTGGAGGCTCCGGCCCCAGCCCTTCCCATCCTATGTCCCTCCCAATCTCCCTCCTCTGCCCGTCCCCACTCAGCACCTGTGTCCAGGTACACACTGGGGTGGCCTCTGGCGCTGGCCTTGGAGGAGCCCAGGACTTGGGCCCAAGAGCCTAAAGAATGGGGACCAAATAGGCAGGCCAGGCCCAGCCCATGGAACCCTGGACAGGCTGAGTCTCGGTCTTAAATCGACAGGCTCTTCACACTGCCCCTGCCAGCTAGGCAGCTTGGACTCACGACCCCTGCCAGGAGCCCTCCTTCCCAGTGTCTCTCAGAGGTGGAGGGTCAGGTGGAAGAGTGATGTTGGCGTTTTTGTTGCTTCATTCACTTACTTTGCTGTTTGGGAATATTCTTAAGTTTCAGAAAGTACCTCTGGCCCCAACATTTGAGAGTCCCTGCATTAGAAATGGGAGGAGGAGGATCCACCCACCCAGTTCCAGTCAGAGACATGGCCCAACAAGGTAGAACTGGAACTTGTTCTCTGCCTTCTCCAGTAACTGTTGAATTGCCTTCTGCAAAGCAGGGTGGGGGAACCGGTTCTGACCTGGCTGGCGATGGAGGGTGGGTGGGCTTCTGAGGGCTCCAGGGATCAGGTGGCAGTAGACCCTGACCTCCAACCTTGGGGCCCCGTCCACCGCTTTCCTTGGGAAAGCCTCCCAGAAGGAGGCTCCAAGCATGCCCTCAGGCTGCTGGGCAGCAGCACAGAAGCCAGCGAGGCCTGCCTCCCACCTCGAGGCGCCTGGCTTTCAGGTCCAGGGCTTATGGAGGCTCAGGAAAAGTGTGGCTGAGCTTCCACAGATGCCCATGGAGAGGAACCCTGGAAACTGGGAGGACGCGGCTCCTTCATGTGCTTGACATTGCAGAGAATGTGATTTGTAAGTCCATCGATTCTCACCAGAGAATTCCCTCGGCAGAGGCCAGAGACCTCGGAGAAACCGCCACCCCACGTCTCAGATCCCCTTCTGGGCCTGCTGTGTTCTGGGCACCCCTTGGCACTGGGAAGGTCAAGAAACTACAGACACAGGTCAGAGGGCTCCAATGAACCTCGCAGGCAAGACTTGAAGGGGTAGGGCCAGCACAGTAGTGAGGACACCTGAACAAGGGGCACAGGCTGACCCTCGCCAAGTCTGAGACTGGCACCCGGCCCTCCACAGCCCTCTCCTCTCTGCTTTGTGCAAGTTTCAAACTTCAAGAAAAGTCACGAGTGAAGGAGGCGAGGCCAGTAGGTGCAGCCTCGCCTGAGGGTGCTGGCCTGTCTGTGGGTGGCTTTGAAGACCTAGCTTCTCCCTCAGGGCACTTGAGGACAGGGTGGACCTGACGCCTGGGCACTGGTGATGGGTGATCAGATGGCCAGTGCCTTCCCACAGCCCACTCCCCCAGATCCAGCTACAAAGGGTGCAGGGAGCTGCAGAGGGTCCAGGGGTCAGCAGAGCCCACAAGGAGCCCCCCACAGAGATGGGAAAGCAGAGATCTGCCCACACCTTCCATCTGCACAGTTACCTTGGGGCACAGCCCAGGCTGGCCCAGCAAATGTGGGGGACAGACAGATACTGCCCACTGGCCCTGAGGCCACCCCATGGCTCTGCTCCACGTCAGACCCAAGATCCCTCCTGCCAGCTCCTGCAGGACCCTGTGGTAGGCCTCAGCCCCCACAGGCTGTTGGGTCACAGACCTGGCAGGACTGGCCCAGGGAGAGCCAGCACCCAGGGCTCAGCACTCCCTCCAGGAGGAGAAAAGCCCAACTTCTGGTGAAACAAGAATGGCCCCACCTGGCTCTACTGCCAGCGCAGGGGGAACCCACATGGAGAAGCTTGGTGCTGACTTTTCTGGATGCTTAACTTGGAAAATAAATATCTTATTTTTTTATTAGGTTCTATCTCAGTGACAAGTGACCAGACAAGGAAGAATGAGGAACAGTCCTGATCCAGCAGGTGGGCCATGAGGCCAGGGTGGCTCTGTTCCAGCCTGGGGGCCTTGCCCCAAGAAGCTGCGCACCACCTGCAGACCCCAGCCTAAGCCACCTGGAGACAGTCTCAGGCGCTGTGCAAGAGTGAATGTTGGGGACTTCAGCTCCTTGTTACTCAAAGGGCCTCCTGCATACCCAGGCTGCACAGGGCCACCGTTCAGTGGGCACTCACCTCCAACAGCAGCCGTCCCTCCTGCACGGGGGACCCTCTGTGTGGACCGTCTCCAGGTGAGGAGGCCCCGGCCGACTGCACGTGTGTCTCCTGCACGGCTGTCAGAGAAGAGCAGACAGTGAGCCCTCCGTGAGACCCCAGGCCAGCTGTGGATCCTCTTAAGCAACACTTTTCTGGTTTACCCAGCATTCACCCCAGGGTTCTTGCTGGACATCCAGTCTGGGCTGTGCTGCCACCCTGTACAGGACACACAGAGTTGTCCAGCAGCTCTGGAAAGCCTACAGTTCTGGGGGGTGGGGGCAGCAGGAACAGGGACCAGGCCCCAGGCAGCATGGGGGACAGAGCCCAGATGGGAAGTGGTCCCTCAGGACCACCTGCCAGCTCTGCTCTCCAGAAGCTGCTCTCAGTCTGCCTCTGACTCCAGCACCCCGGATGAAGTCCAGTGTCTGCTACGTCCTGTCTACAACCCAGTTCACAGGGTCCTCACAGCTCCTTCTTGAGACTCAAGCCTTGGTAGACCCCAACATGGCCCTGCCCATGCCCCTCCCAGGCTGGGCAAAGCCCCTTTGTCCCCCTGTGCCCTGCATATTCTCTCTTCCCCTCACCTGGCCTGAGCAGGACCAAGACACAGGCCAGACAAGACATGGTGGGAAAGGAAGCCCGAGGATGGGGCCTGGGGGGTGGAAGAGCAGTCCGGGGGTGCCCCTATCGCTTTGGGGTGATGTCTGAGGGGACTCAGACTCCTTCACAGCCCTGTTGACCAAGTGCTCATCTTGGGACACTGCTCTGGCCTCTAACTCCACAGCAAGCATCTTCGCTGCCATCAGGAGTCTCCACCTGGTTTCTGAGGGGCCAGAGGGGCCAGAGGGGCCCAGTAAGGAGCTGGCCAGGTGCTCAGAGGGCAGATCACAGGTGGCCACCACTTTTGGCCTTGTAGAAAGGCTGGGACAGGAAGCAGCCTCCTTTGCCCCTCAGACTTGAGGAGGAGAGCTGCCCCTCATTCGAGGGAGCCCTGTCCTCTCAGACAGATGTGACCCCAGGTACTTGTTCTGGTCTTAAGATAAAATAAACTGGTAACATGGGCACCTGAATCATGCTCCTTTTCCAAAAGGGCAACTGGGGAATCTTCCATTTGGGGACTGGTCCCGGGAAGGACTGTCTCATCTGGTGCCACTCTCATCAGATCTGCCCACTCTCGCTTGTCAGGGACATCACAGAGCTCTGATTCCAAAGCAGCACCCGAAGCCCCTTGTTCCTGCCTGGAGCCAGGTTCCCATGAAGGTGGGCTGCTGGCTGACTCCACCCCCACTACCCAGGGAGCCCAGCCCAAACAAAAACAAGCCAGCACGGGACCCGCACCTTCGGGAGAGACCCACTGCCTGTCCAGAGCCCACCTTGTTCTGGAGAGGCTGCAGTGGGCTATGCTGCTGCTAAGAAATAAAAGTGGTGCTTCAATGAAGTTTGCCTCACCTCCCACTCAGGCTGGGCTGGGCTTCTCCCCCATTCTAGAACAAGTGGGGTGGTTCTGCCACTTGCCCACTGTGAGGTTCAGGCTACAGACATTCAGTGCCATGCCTCCCACTCCCAGGTGATTCCCCCTAGACCTCTGTCCAATGTCCATGCGGAACACACTGACCATCTCCCTTGGGTTCTCAGCACTCTGGTGTCCAGGGACCAGCACATGGGCATGCTCTGAGCTAGTTAGAAGCACAGGCTCCAGCCCCAGGCCCACCTGCACACTCTGGGGTCCAGATGCTGTTTGACAGGCCTCCCCATTAGATCTGGGCCTGGCCTCAGGATGGGCTGGAGCATTGAGGACAGAATGAGCCCTCTCTCTGCCTAAACTGGGCTGGCAACCTCCACTCCCCCCAGAAGCCACGCTGGGGGAAATGTCAGACCCTCTGGTGCCAGGCGCAGAACCGCCTCGAGGTGAGGCCCTCCTGTGGCCGAGCCCAGGAGATGGTGACATGATGGCTGCATTGCGGCCTCTCTGTCCTTCCCTTTCTCAGAAGTCTTGGCTCCAGCGCCCGAGTCTCCTACAGCTAATAAGCACTGGATTTCTGTTCACTGCACTAAGTACCAAGCCACTTTACTTTTAATCCCTTAATAAACCATAAGTTTTTTCTCCCTCAGCGCAGAGTAGGCAGAACGGGGCACCGGAAGACAGCCGAGGCCCTGGTATCACTGAGACGCAGGGGACGCCCGCGCGAGTCCAGAGGCCGCCAGCCCCGGCAGCACGGGGCTCGCGGGG
>NW_026000068.1:226678-248966 GCF_001458135.2 Marmota marmota marmota | reverse complement strand
TGGGCGGGGCCAGCTCTGCTGCAGGCGGCGCACCGGGAGCTGCCGCCGCCCACGCCCCTCGCGGCACAGCCGCTGCCGCCGCCCATCGCGTGCCCCGGGCGCCGCCGCTTCCTCCTGCGGCCACGGCCGCGTCACGCGAGGGCGGCTGATCGCGTGCGAGCGGAGCGTGGAGCTGCCGGGGCCGGACGCGGCACCGCCCAGCGAGCCCAGCCTGCGCCGGCGGCTCCTAAGAGCAGGTGTCCCTTCTGGGAGCCAGCGAAGGTGCCGAGGGTCTCTGTGACCCCAGTTAACCGCCTCTGCCCACTGCCATCCTCGCTGTCCGCGGATCCCGGGCAGGGCCGCAGGGAGAGGACGGCCTCGTGGGCCACTGCAGTGAAAGAGTGGGCAGCCCTCTTTCTGAGCCCCAAGGCTGCATTCCCAGGCAAGAGAGGCGCAATCGGGGCCGCCCTGGAAACAAGCAGGATTCCCAAGTCCCTGCTGTGCTCAGCACGGCCTGAATACCAGCCCACCTCCTCCCCATTCTAAAACGCAGCGGGTAGGTCTGCCAACGACCGACCCCAGGAACTTCAGCCATGTTGGGTGCTGGAGATTCCCAGGGACACCCCAAGCAGCCCTCCAGCTGGTGCAGAATCAACTGGAACAGTTCTCACTAAGTTGATTTTTTGCATCCCAAAGAGGCTCATTTGGAATAGGAGTTAGCATGGAGACAGTTGTGATCTGGACTGGGCCACCCAGTCCTGAAGGTGTCCCACCCTTCCTACCTCCTTGCTGTGAGACCCTTTCTCCATACCCAGGAGACATACCAAGGATACTGTGCCATGGGGACCATCCCCCACCAGTGGCTACAGAGGAGTCCTGTGACTCAGCCTGGCCAAGTGTTCTTAGTGAAGGAGAATTGTAAAGACAAAGCCATCTCTGCTTCTGGACAGCATTGTGATCCCAGGAAAGTGGCAGCCTCCTTGCTCCAGGCTCCAGTGAAACCAGCTCCTTGACCTTAGAGCAGTGTGGGTCAGACAGTCCTGTGGTCACCCTTCCCCATGGTCAGGGATAAGGCTGGACAAGCCAGCTGGAGCAGAGATGTTCCAGATTGACAGTTGAAGTTTCCTAATTGTTTATAGGACTGAATAATGTTTATTTTAGATCTTCTACAGATAGAGAGGAGGGTGCAGGCAGAGCAGGGGGTCCTGAAAAAGAAGGTAGGAAACGAGACAGCAGCCAAGAAAGGCAGACAGACCCAGAACAGAAATGGGGGGTCGGCTCTGCCCCCATTTGCACTGGAGACTTTCCCTGCATGATCTGGCCTCTCCTCCATCTGCACCAGAGAGGGGTCTGGCTGGAACTTCAGGCAGGCTTCAGGCTGTAAAGAGCCCTAGCTGCTCATCCACAGAGGCTCTGCACACCGCTCCACAACCCCCTGTGCAGGAAAGGCAGATGGACCCACTGTCCAGGTCTAGGGACGAGGGCAGGTGGACAGCGGTGGTGGGTGGTAACAGCTCCATGCTGAGGCCATGCCATGCATCAAGGTTTCACCAGCCCAAACCTGTGAGGGAGGCTGAGGTGTAGGGACAGGTGCACCCAAAGGCCCATGGGACCCAGCCGGCTGTGCTTGTACCTAGCATACACAGCAGTGTCCCAGGGCAGAAGCAGCCAAACAGGAGGAAAGCCCAAGACCCCACTTCCACTGTCCACCCTCACTTAGTAGGACAACAGTTCCAAGAACCATGGCTTACAGGGACAGGTTCTACAGGAGTCGAGTGACCAGGGAAGATGTGACTCCCTCTCATAAAGCTTCCTGAGGTTTGCCCAGCCACCAGAGCCACCCTGGGGACCCCCACTGCAGAAAGGATCACCACAGCAAGAGCCACCTTGTTGTTCAGGACATTTGGGTCAACAGGTCCTGCCAAGCCCCTGCTGCACCTTCTGAAACTGGGACACAGGACTTCTGCCACAGGGCCTCATGGATTCAGAAGAGAAGCCAGGGCCCCACGCCAAATTCTGGTCAGCTGCAGCTCTTGGGAAAGAGGTCCATGTCCACAGAGGCCCTTATTAGATAAGGACCAGTGCCATGGTTATATGCCAACCCGAGGAAGCCTGGGCGCCCACATAGGAACTTCCCTGGTGTGTCTTAGAGGGCGTTTCTGGAGGAGTCTGAACTGTGTCTAATACAGGAGGTGCAGCTTCCCCAGGGTGGGGAGAGCCTGAGGAGAACACAGTGTGGGAAAGGAAGAGATCTCCCTGCAGCAAGATGCCAATATTTCAGCACTGGCCAAGAGCCTGGGACCTGGTGCTGCATCTAATCTCTTATGCCACATGCTGGGCAGGTGACCTCTGGGTCAGTTCTTCCTCCCACCACCTGGGGAGATCAGACAAGTGTGATGGGGATGTGCCCCCATCACCTGAGCCTGCTGACAGCCTCCGCTGACACCTCCTGTCCAGGAACCTTGCCTGCTGTAGACTGGGGGCCAGGAGGTGGCAAGACCACCACTTGTCACCTTGGAGGCCATGGCTATGTTCTAGAGTGACCATAAATGTGATGGAAGGTGCCAATGAGAGTGTGAGAGTGGAAATGAGTGTGTGCACATGTGAGTGAGATGATGTGTGTGAGGGTGTGTGTAAATGCTGCATGCTAGTGTGGGTAATGAATGCTATGGGCGTGTGAGGGTGTGTGTGTGTGCACCTGTGAGCACTGTAGATGGTGTGTGAGGGTGTGTGAGAGAGTGTGAGGTTGTGACAGTGTGAGGGTGTGTGTCCACCTGTGAGCACAGTGTACGAAGGTGTGTGGACACTTGGTGTTAGCAGTGTGAGCGTGTGTGTGTTTGAGTGCAATTACTTATTGGGTGCGTGTGAACATGGCAAGGGTGTGTGGGAACTCTGTTGGGTGTAAGAATGAACGGGAAGGGAGGGTCTGAGGAGGGTAAGCCCAGTTGTGGGCATGGCTGGCTCATGGCAGGGCATGAGTGGCAGCATGAGAGTGCGTGGAGGTGCCTGCAGGTGATCCCCGCAGCTGTGCCAGGAGGGAAAAGGCACGAGGCCTTCCAAGGTGCCCAGCTACAGCTTGTGGGGAAGAGGTTAGAAAGGGCATCAGAAGCCTGGATTCTCTGGGGCAAGAAAAGCACCCGGAATATAAATGCACACACTCCCTTCACACAAGGGCAATGCCTAGAAGGCAGGAGCACAGTCCGAGATGGGCACTGCATCAACCTGCTGCATTTTCTGTAGAAAGAAGTTCCAGATTTTTCAAAATGCACCAGTGAGTTTTAGAGATTTCTCACTTCCATACAGATCAAAAAGAACCACAAAAGATGCACTTCCTCTGAGGCACCGAAGACCGGGGAACAGCAGCCTGCAGTGCCCACACCATCTCCTATTAACCACTTTCTCAAGTCACACAAGCCAGAGCTGCAGGGTGTCCTGCAGAAGAAATGCACCCTTGCTCCAAGCCCTGAGAAGTTCTGAAAGATGCAACCAAAAATAGCTCTTTGGGGGGAAAAAGAGCATTATGTATACACAATGTAGACCCATGTTTCTTCCTGATGTGAAACATCTGTTTTAAGCTAATCATTTGGTCATTCTTGTTAAGTTTCAACAAGAAATGCAAGTTTCAGCAAGACATATCAAGAGAAAGTACATCAGGGTCAGTAAAAGTCAAGAGAAGTTTTGTAAAACAAAACATGACAAAACAAAAATGTGCCTGCTGAAATCAGATCTTCCAAAATCCAATACTTACTCCATTAATAAAGCACAGTTCTGAGGTGTGGAGAGGAATGTGCATGGGCACTGCCCCGCGGCCGAGAGCCGTCCTGAGGCTTCCGCAGGATAGAGCCTCGCTTCACAGTGAGGTTATTCTGCAGGCGAGGACGCTAGCCCACCTCACATGTGCAGGTGCAGACCCTGCCCCACCTGTAAACTTCCATGTCCATGACGATGGTCCAGCTCAGGGGCCAGAGAGAGCAACCGATTTCTTTATAATGAACTTATGAGTCAATTCATAAAGTTATATAACCACAAACTTTCCAATAACACTGATGAAGAGCTGGCCTGCCTGTGATCATCCAGGTCTTTGCTTCCTCCCATCACCCGTCACTGTGGGCCTCCAGCAGCCATAAGAGTTTCACAATGTCACCATGGGGAGATACGGCCTGGGGGAGAAGAATGTTCTGGGGCCTGATGCTGCCAGTGCCTGGACCTCCTAGGGACATGGTCACTCATCCACCCAGGCCCTGGCTCATTTCCTCAGCATCGTGGCCAGCCCCCATCTTGGGATTAGCAGGGAATTAGTGACAGAATTCAGCCACTTTAAGGCCACGTGTGAAGAGAGGGGAGCAGGGAGGGCGAGAGGTTCTATCAGGTCTTCTGCGTGGCGTGAGGCTGAGCGCATGGCTGAGGTGGCTGCTGAATGTTGGCTGAGTAGAGACTTAAGGAGGAGGCCCTGAGATGGCTGGTCAGAGGTGCCCATGCTCACCCAGCCCCAGAGAACCCAACAAATAAAACACTGCCTTTCAAAGTAAGTGGCTAAGGGAGAGTGCCAGAACTCAGCATGGAGGCGAAGGAGCCTGGCAGGACCAGAGTCGTGGAAGGTGGCAGAGAGAGGAGGATGGGGCACGTGTCAGTGGTGACCCCAGCCCCAGCAGACACCAGGGACTGGTGTCTGCCTGGACACCAGTGACTGGGGACTGCCTGGAGCACGCAGGGCAGCTCTGCTTTAGAGGAGCTTGCTCAAGATGCCACAGCACCATCTTGAGAATGGAGCCTCTGTCACGGAATCCATGGTGCCCCAGGGGACAGCCTCTTCAGAAAGTGGGAAAACTGGATATACACACACAGAAGAAAGGAATGCAAGAGAGCGAGCGAGCTAGCGAGCGCAGGAAAGCAAAGGATAGATGCAAAGGAAAAAGGAACAAAAAGAACTAAACCTCACCACTGCAGAAAACCACAAATATGAACAACAAGAGAGATGCAAAGGGACAAAGAATGGACAAACAACCAGAAAACAAGGGCAGGAATAAATCCTTATCACTAAAACCTTGAGTGTAAACAGATTAAATTCCCGAGTCAAAAGACGGAGAGTGCCTGAATACATTAAGAAAAGACCCAGCTATATACTGCCTACAGGACACTCACTTCACTAGTAAAGGCACACACAGACTGGAACTGAAGGGTTGGAAAACACATTCCAAGTAGATGATCCCCAAAAGTAAGCAGGAACAGCTGCTCGTTTCAGATAAAATAGACTTCAAGCCAAAAACTGTAAAAAGAGAAAAGGAAGATAAAGGGAACAATTCAACAAGAGGAAATCACAATCATAAGCACATATACAGGGACTGGGGATGTGGCTCAAGCGGTAGCGCGCTCGCCTGGCATGTGTGCGACCCGGGTTCGATCCTCAGCACCACATGCAAACAAAGATGTTGTGTTCGCTGAAAACTAAAAAATAAATATTAAAATTCTCTCTCTCTCTCTTTAAAAATAATAATACTATACCAATGTTAATTTCTTAAAATAAATAAATAAACACATATACACCCATGCTGAGACACCAAACTATAGAAAGCAGACATTATTAGATCTAGAGGGAGAGAAGGCTCCAAAGCTGTTGTGGTTGTATGACTCCTCACTTTCATCAGTGGACAGACTATCCAGATGGTTAAAACAGAAAACAAAAAACAGCGGAGCTAGACCATGGGCCAAACTGACAGAACACACATTTACAGAGCCCTTCACTACACAGCTGCAGAACACACATTCTTCTCCTCAGTGCGTGGAACATTCTCCAGGATAGGTCATATGTTAGGCCACAAAACTAGCCTCAAATTTTCAAAAAAATAAGAATCATATCATGTTATCTTCTCTGACCACAATGGGATAAAACTAGAATTCAACAAAAGGAATTTTATGAATTGCCTGAATACATGGAGATTAAACAGCATGCTGGGGAATGACGGGTGAATGCATAGAGAGATTTTAAAATCTCTTGAAACAGTAAACATGGAAACAGCATAACAAAGACCTACGGGAAACAGCAGAAGCCATTCTACAAGGGGAGTCTACAGTGAGGAGCACTCACGGAAAAACAAAAGATCACAGGTAAACAGCCTGACAATCAGCACAAGGAACCAGGAAAGGAAGACAAATCAAACCCTCAACAAATTAGGAATGGAAGGGACCCCTCAACATGACAAAGCGACAAATGACAACCCACAGCCACCGTCACACTGTGTGTGTCATGCAGGGGAAAAGCCGAAAGTGTTTCCTCCAAGATCTGGAACACAACAAGGATGTCACTCACCAGTCCCACCCAACACAGTGCTAGCAGTCTGAGCAGAGCAGTCGGGCAAGAGAGGGGACACGGGCACCCACACTGGAGGGGAGGAAGTGGAATCATCCCACTGCAGATGATGCCATCTCAGGAATGAGAATCCTACACACTCCACCAAACAGTCGATCAGCAAATCAAGCTGCAGGACCCAAAATCAGCACACAAGAAACAACAGCGTTTTCAATAAGAGACAGCTCAAAGAGAAATCAAAAAGTAATCCCTTTCACAATATCACAAAATAAGCAAAACACATAGGAATGAATATTGCTAAGGAAGTAAAAGATCTCAACGGTGAAAATTATTAAGCATTAATTTTAAAAAATTATAAAGAAAACAAAAAAATGGGAGGATTCCATTCTGAATTGGAAGAACTAACATTGTTGTTTTTTATACACAACCAAAAGCAACCTACAGATTCAATTCCCATCAAAGTACCAATGACATCGTTCACCCAACTAGAAAACACTCGCGAATGCCATATGGACCTACAAGACCCAGAGTCTCCAAAGCAACCCCAAGAGAGGAGAACCTGCCTTCAGATCACCCTCGCTAAGGTGGCTCTGGAGGGCCCCAAGGCTCACGTGTGCAAGACCTGGTCCCTGGGCGGGAGTACACAGCGCTGGGGCTTTGGTGACCGGATCATCAGGCTCGGACCTCAGCAGTGACTCGATCCACTGATAGCTGCACAGACAACTGGAAGGTGGTGAGACTCTAAGAGGTGCAGTGTGGCTGAAGAAAGTGGTCTGGGTGTTCCCTGGAAGGGTATCTTGTCCCAGCTCTGCCTCCAGATGCAGGAGCCCAGCAGCCATCCTCCACCAAGACCTTGTGCCATGATGTCTGCTTCACTCAGTCCCAAAGCCATGGAGTCTGCTGACCATGAACTGAATGCTCTAAAATCATGAGCCCAAACAGATCTTTGCCTCCTTTAAGTAGCTTAGGTCTGGTCTCATAGTCAGAGTGATGGACAGCTCACCATCCCAGTAATACAGAGCTACGATGGCCAACTCAGCATGGTGCTGGCGGAGAAATAAGACAGACCAAAGAAGCAGAATAGGAAATTCACAAATCACTCCACATGCTTCTCTGTGGTCCGATGATCCATACAGACATTGCTCAAAAGAAGACCTATAAAGGCCAAAAGCACATGAAAAAATGTGCAGCAGTGTGGAACAGGGAAAGGCAAGTCAAGCCCCCAGAGCTATCCCCCACCCAGTAAGGAGGACCTGTCACAAAGGCAACAATCACTGTGCAGGGAGTGGAGAGTGGGTCTTCTCGCCCCTGCTGGTGGGAGTGCAGAGCGACGTCCACCATGGAGACATAGGAGGCTCCTGCAGCTCTGCACTGGCCACCCACCAAGTGTGCTTGCAGAGGGTCCTCTCACTATGGCAAGGACCAGAACGACACGGTGGAGACGGCTGCAGAGGGTGACGGGATTGAGAAGACGAGCCGTGAACACGAGGGCACACTACACAGCCTCCAACAGGACACCACCTGTCACTGGCGCAACATGGGCTGAACCAGAGGGTGCTGTCGGTGAAAAGCCGAGCACTGAGCACCAGATGCCACGCGTCCTCTTCCACGTGTGAAAGCTGAAATGCTGCCCTCTGGGAAAGAGGCGTGGTGGGCGTGGCAGAGAGCAAGCAGACCACGGGGCAGGTGGGGAGGTGGGGACTGTCCTCTTCACTCAGACAACCAGAGAGGATTCTGGAGGAGCTGGAGCCCTGTGGCTCTGACGGCACCACAGACGTCACACTCCTGCATGCAGGTGTACTGGTACCCATCGATAGGACAGATCTCAGATGCTCAGCAGGCACCAGAAGGCCTCAAGAAGGCTGGGGACGGGCAGGAGAGCTACAGGGGCCCTCTCATCAGCACACAACCCCCAGGCCCTGGAGAGCCTCCTCACACCCCACCCAGCCCTGCTCCTGCAGACCCCACATCCCCCCTCGGGATGCATGTGCATGCCACGGTCTCGAGGACCACAGCTCTGCATGCCCTCACTGCTCCCTGGGGAAGGCCTCTTCCCCTCGAGCCAGGCTGGGTGTCATCACAGTGGAGGACCCTGGTGACTTCCTCACAACTTCTCAGGCTTTTGCTCCTCCATTGGCTTATTTTATTTAGAGACAGCACCAAGTTATCAGAACAATACGAAGCAGCCAAATACCCTTCCCAGACATGCCACGGTTCTTCACAGCCATGCCAACACCCTTAAGCAGAGGCTGGGGTTGCACCAGCCTGCTGGGCTGGCCCTGCCCCTCTGCCCTCTGCCCAGTGCTCCTGGCTGTCATGAACTCCAGGACACTCTGCAGACTGCTCGCAATCACCCCAGAAGGTCATGCAGTGGCACAGTGTGGACATCCACTCTGGCAGGGTGAAGTGAGACCCCAGAACAACAAATGCTGGGTTTCCCCTTGGTGATTAAGGCCATTAACAGACACTTTGTTCATGACGACCAAAGATCTCATTTCTCACCCACTTTCACCACTAATCTCAGCACCTGTGCATGATTTGGCCTGAGTTTGACTGCAGGGGTCAACAAGTGACCAGCTCAAGTGACCTCTCCTCTCTAACATCCTCTCTCCTGGATTTGTTCATTGGCAGTGCACTGTGAGGAGGAGCTCCTGGTCATTTTACGTTCGTTTGTGTCAGTGTGGACTGACGGAGTCCCAACTTATTTACTGGGTTGTCAGCCATTGCTACTGTGATTCACTGTGATTCCGGAGTCCACCCTGGCCTGACAGTGGCCCCTTCACAATGACACTCTACCACTCTGAGTCCACCTGGCCCTCTGGTGAATGCACTTCTGAGGTCATCTTGTATTTTCCCAATCCATCTTTGGTAGGAGCCCAAAAGCTCTTGTTGCTTTTACTAGTGTGGGGTCTTTAGAAAGGAAGATCTGCATGTGTGGTAGTCAGCTTTTGTTGCTGTGAGCAGAAGTCTGGACAAAAACAACTTAGCCGAGGAAAAGTTTATTTGTGGCTCACGGTTTCAGAGGTTCAGTCCATGGTCAGCCACCTCCATAGCAGAACATCGTGGTGGAAGGGTGTGGTGAAGGAAAGCAGCTCAGGACATGGCGGCCAGGAAGCAGAGAGAGAAAGAGAGAGATGGTGAGAGAGAGAGAGATGTGCCAAGGACAAAATATAAGCCCCACAGGCATGTCCCCTGTGACCTCCGTTCTCCAGCCACACCCTGCCTGCCTTTAGTTATCACCCAGTTAATCCATGCAAGTGGATTAATCCACTGATTCGGTTACAGCTCTCATGATCCAGTCATTTCATTTCTGAATATTCCTGAATATTTCAATTCTGAGTATTCATTTCTGAATATTCTCTCACATGAGCTTCTGGGGGACACTTCATATCCAAGTCATAACAGGATGTCAGGTGTGTTCACTGCTCCTGGGGTGTCACTCTCCCCAGGCCCCTCGGTAGACAGGTGTGAATCATACACTCTTTATATACATATGCATGTCTCCATCTCTCTGTGTACTGCATTTCTCTGTACACTATATTTTCAGTATACACTGAAAATCCTGAGTTCACACCAGTACCTCCAATTCTAATTCAAAACTGCAGATTCAGTACAGAGTGAAATTATTTCCCCTTATATATTGTGTGGAGATTTCTCTGGAGAGACTTAAACTAATGACTCACTCTCTTTAATGGTATCATGACTATTCAGGTTTTCTGTTTCATCTTGAATCAGTTTTAGGAAGCTTTGTTTCCTAGGAATTTTTCATTTGTCTTCAAATTTATTAGCATTTATTTGTTCCTAACAGCCTGAAGTTATCTTTCAAATCTACACAGATGCATCTATATTCCTAATACTGTATATATATTGCTTTATATATTATTGTGTGTATATTCTTTGTGTTCCTAATACTGTTTTTTGTTTGTTTGTTTGTTTTGTGGTGCTGGGGATTGAACCTAGGGCCTTGTGCAGGTGAGGCCAGCCCTCCATCAACTGTGCTTATCCCCAAGCCCCCTAATACTGGTCACTTTTTTCCTTGATCAATCTCACCAGAATTTATAAAGTTGATCATTTTAATGTTCTAATGTTTTTCTATTTCAATCAACATATTATTTTGTATTATTTCCTTTCTTTGGCTCTATTTTATCATACTGTTCCTTATCAAAACTAATTGAGCTGAGTGTTATAGCACAAGCCTGTGATCCCAGTGATCAGGAAGCTGAGGCAGGAGGATTACAAATTTAAAACCAGCCTCAGCAACTTAGTGTCTCAAATTAAAAATTAAAAAGGTCTGGGGATGTGGCGCAGTGGTAAAGTGACCCTGAGTTCAATTCCTGTTACCACCCCCACAAAGTCACAATCATAAAGAAATCATAGTGGGACCTCAAATGCAAAATAAGCTGGGATGACAGGGCTGTGCCATGGTGCCCAGCTTGATTGTGACTTTTGAAATTTATTAAGATTTGTTTTATTGGCCAAAATGGTTCAATGCACTTAGAAAATTCATTTATAAATTTGTTTTGGGATATATATAATTTTGTTTTGGGATATAGCCATTATATTTTTTGCATTTGTCAAATCTATAATTTTTATTCTTTATATGTCTTACTAAATATGAGCTATTTGTAATCTTTCTAATGATGAGTTTATGTATTCTTTTTTATAGTTCTGTCAATATTTGCTTGATACATTTTGAGATATTAGAAGTGTACTAATTTAGAATTATTTTATCCACTTGATGAGATTAACTGTTTAATAATTATGTTGAAAAATCTCTCCCCTGCCAGCTCTAACTCCAATAAACATTTTAGACCAAAATCAATGTTTTGAAAGAAGCATACTCTCATCAGACTTCTTGCAGTACCTTTCCTGTCATTTATTTCTGCCCTTCCTGCACCCTGGAGTATCAGATGGGCTTTCTGTGAATAGCGTGTGTGATCTACGCCAACGATCTCTACCTTTTACATGGCAGGCTTAGTCCATTCACGTTTATTGTTGTGCTGCCTATCTGTTCCACCCCTGTAGTGTTTTTCCCCTACTTTCTTGTCTTTTCCTTCGGACCACATTATCTCCTTCTCATTTTTTCCTTTCCATTAGTTTGAAAATTAAAGTCCACTTCCATATGGAAGTTAGAGAATCAGCCTCCAGGGTCAATACCAGGACCTGAGAATGCTCTGACCTCAATCGCCCTCCTCAGAGCCACACACCATATGGCCACACCTGTATTCCTGTTCTGCTCTCACTATGTTGTTGCCATAGCTTTGCACAGTTGGGTTCAGGTTGCTTCTCTCCGAGTGACCACCTTGCCACTCCTTGTCACTTGTGCATCACAGATCCTCACCTGGAACTCCCGTCCTTCTGCCTGAGGTACACCCTGATATTCCTTCTAAGCTCTCTCTGTGTTCTCAGCTTCCTTGTTTTTAATCTCTGAGTACGCCTTAATTTCTTGCCAGCTCATCCATCAATGTTGAAAGGGTTAGCCTGCTTTATCTTGCATTTTTGGCTGCCGTCAGCAGAAGGATGAATTGGTTGCTTGCTGGAAATGGAAGAGATGAGACTTTTGAATCCCAGGGGGGCAAGGACTGTGCATGAAGAAGAAGGGGCTCTTTTAGTATGAGTCTTAGCAGAGGCCCCAGGACAGCAGATACCACTCTCCCAAAGAAAGTTGGGCAGAGGAGGCACATCCAGAGTGAACAGGAGGGTGTCCTCAGAGGATCCTGTGAGTCACTCCCCCTCCTGCACTATGAGAGCAGCAGCTTCTCCCCAGGCCGCTCAGTGGTCTGTCTCCTAGGGCTGGTGAGGGCCCCGAGGCCACCACCCCTCTGACGCTGATCCCAGGGGCAAATGTGCCTGGAGCTCTCCACGGGCACGGGCTGCAGGTGGGGATCCTGCCACCTTGGCAGCTGGAAGGCACAGCCCTGGACCTGGTAGGGCACACTGCGGCTCCCGAGGCTGGGGGTCCAAATGCTGCCCGAGGTGCCTGGAGATGACACCAAGGGCTAGGCTAAGGAGGGAAATGCCAGGGACCAACTGCAAGGCGCCACCCACACCAGGCTGTACAGAGACGCGTGGCGGTCGCCCAAGACACCTGAGAGCCCCCTGGGTCCCACTCACAGCCACGCCAGCCTCATGGGACGGTTCCTGGCCTGTTTCCTCTCCTGCTGCTCCCACCCAGGAACTACAGCGACCAGTGCAGGGGACGAGGGATAAGCAGTCTACCTGGCTCCCAGTACCCTACCCACAGCAGCCCCATGGCCTCACCTGAGACAGCTCAATTTTTAACATGTCACTAGACCGACCCTTAATGCTCAAGTAGCCTGCCGGGGCCACCTGACCAAAGGTGCTATACATCTGCTGGAAGGATGGTGATGCCTGGGGATGTCTGGACACTCCCAGGCTGGGAGAACCAGCCACAGAGAAGACTGCTGGGCAGTGCCAGGGAAGCACAGACTTGAGGCCAGCTCCTCCCTGGGTCCTGGGGAGAGCCAGCTCCGCAAGAAGGGAAGGAACAAGTCTCTCTCTCCAGGGCCAGGCTCACCTCCTGGAAGCAGCTGGGAGAGGAAGGAAAACAAGACCAGCCCAGGAGACCACTAAGAGTACCCCACGACGACCACGGTGCAGGGTCCACTGCAGCCCAGGAGCTGCCGCACCTCACCTCCCTCCAGCACCCACTCCAGGCCAGCTGTCTAAACATCAGCCTAGATGGGACCTGAGGAGGCTCCTTCCGGCAATGCTCCCTCCAGCTGAGAGCCAAGCAGGGGAACCTCAGGCTACAGGAGGCCAGGCGCGCCCAGGAGGACTCCCCTACTCGCCCCGCAGGCCCAGTGACCAGCCTCAGCCCTGCCACCAGAGCAACAGGGAGCACCTGTGTCCTGTTGTCCATCCTGCTCCTGCCGTCCACGTGGGCAGTGTCTGCTGGTGCAACCAGCTCCCCTGGGTCCTACTGGGACACTTAGGGCTGTGGTCCACACCCACAGGGGCCTTAGCAAATGGCTGGGCACGAGTAGGCCAGGAACTTTCCAAATCTTCAAGGTCTGGTTCCGTTTAGCGATTCCTACAATGTGTCTCCGCTCACACGTTTTACCATAGCAGAGGCATCAGTCCCCAACACCCTGCTGAGGACACTCGGCTGAGGATCCAGCCTCATCCCGTGCAGGTTCTACTGCCCAAGCACGAACACCATGAAGCAAGCTCTGTCACTTTCTGAGGAGTGTGCCCTCCCCTCTGGTCCCCAGCCATGCACCCATTCTGAGTCCTCACCAGAATCACGGCTCATGCTGCATCTGACCTCCCTGCTGTGGTGAGGGCAGGTGATCTCTAGCACCACGGAGGCCAGCTGCGACCTTCCCAGAGCTGCCTCCAGCAGCCACTCTTCCACCGCAGCCCGACAGCCTCCCAGCACACACCTGGTGCTCCTGCCGCCGCCTGGAGTTCAGTGCCCAGATCTTAGACTGCGCAGGCTGCTTGTAACACAACGCCACCACCCAGACCCAGGGCTTGTCTTCTCCCAGCCCAGGGCTGGAGGCACCGCAGAGGCACCCTGATCTGGGTGTTGGCGACGGCTGCCTTCAAGTGTGGTGCTCCTCTGTGGTGCGCACGCCTGGCGAGCCTCAGGTCTGTCTCCTCCCATGAGGTGAAAATCCCCCTCAGGGCCTTATTTGATCAGAACTGCTTCCTGAGAGACCTCATCTCCAAATGCCACCAGGCAGCTCCAGAACCTGGGCTGGGGACCCAGTGCGCAGTCCATGATGAAGATGGATTGTCGGGAGAGGGGTGACTGCTACAGTGAGATGAGTCTCACTGTGCTGCCCGGGCTGGTCTGGAACTCCTGGGCAAGGAGTCCTCCGCCTCAGCCTTCCGTGGAGCAGGAAGCGCCACCACACTGGGCTGAGAGGGACAACCCCGTCGTGAGAGCTGAGATCAGTGTCTCAGTTTAAAGCTGCTGCTTCCATCCACGGCCTGAAACCTCGTGCTGGTCTCAAGCACTTGCTCAGGCACATCCCTGAACTCAGGGCCCAGGACATACCTTCCTGGTGTCAGGGACCTTCTGTCCCAGGGTCACAGTGCAGCAGACATGCCCGCACAGACCGGGTGAGTGCAGACCATGGGGACCCCAGGCAGGAGCTCCAGGAGGGGCCCAGGCATGGGTGCCGCAGGCTGAACCCGGAGCAGCGGCCCTTCCCAGAGCCGCCTCCAGCAGCCACGCTCCCACGGCAGCCCCCAGGCCTCCCAGCACACACCCGAGACTCCACCACGTCTCCAGGTCCTCCCGGGTCCCGGCTGAGCCTCCCCTTCTGCTTGCTGCTCCGGGCGGTTCTCTCTCTGGCCAGTATCTCCACAGAATGTACCTCTGATCAATGCCCCTGTCCTCCTGAGTCATCTAGAGGATGCCGTCCCCATGGCAGGCCTGGGGCCTCTCAGGTCCTCCCAGTCAGTGCCCAGGGCCATAGGTCCCACTTCCAGCTCAGGCCTGGAAGGGGCCCAGCTCTGCTCCTGCCCCAGGACAGGATGTGACCGCCTCCTCCACATCACCTCCCCCACTGTTGTCTTCACCCTGAATTTCCCCTTCTGTGGATGATGAAGTTTACAAGGGTGGGAAATCCCAGCCTGACAGTTGCCCACAGAAGGCGGCAGCAGCAGAGGGTTGTGCAACTTGAAAGTGCTCTATAAGAAACCAAGTAAATAAAAACAAAAGCTCTCAGCCTGTGCCCACGCGTTGTCACATCTCCAGGTTGTCTTTACCCTCCGAGGCTGGAACTTTCCAGGTCAAGTCCTTCCCAAAGGTGACTTTTCATAAAGTCTTAATGAAATTAGCCTGTCCACTTCTCAGTCAGGAAGCACAGATGAAGATCCAATCTCTGCAGCTTGACTCTCTTGTAAGCACACACTGCACACGAATTCAGGAGAGTCTCGAAATTTACCAGTCCCCTTCAAGTCTGCCCTCCAGATCTGTTCAAGTGGAGCGTCCTTCTTATTAATGAACCTCGTGAGGGGACCAGGCAGGATCATGTGCAGGATCCTTGGTGCAGACTGGATGGTGGAGGAACCAAGGCGGGTATAAACTGAGCTAATGGTAAGAGTGGCAAGGCTCCTACCAAGCCTGTGTCCGCAAGGATGGGCTTTCTCCGCACAGTCCACGCACAGCGACCCAGGATTCCTGCAGTTCACGTCACGAGCTCTGGAGCTAGGTGTGAGTCAGGGATTCATTTTGTCTGTTCGCTCAGTGTGGAGGTTCAGGGGGGACCAGCCAGAAGCAGCAGAACTGGGGCTCTTCTCATCCATCCAGCGAGGAAGCCCAATCTGAGCCAGAGGTTGAGTCTGTGTGTGTCAGTGCCAGGAAGGTGAAGTGACCACACCTGAAGCTGCCCAGACACGGAGGCTGCCCCTCCTGTCCTTGATGTTTGCTAACTATCCCCATGGCATCTGGGATTCACTTAGCCCATTTGGCTTATTTATTTTCATATATACATTTTTTTAGCACTTCTGTGGAATGAACCCTCTACCACTGACCTACACACCCAGCCCTTTTTATTTTATTTTGAGACAGGTTCTCACGACATTGCCTAGGCTGGCCTTGAACTTGCAGCCCTCCTGCTTCAGCCTCCTGGGTCTCTGGGATCACAGGTGTGCACCACTGTGCCCAGCTCACATGGTTCATTAATAAAAAGGAGCTCCAAGGAGAGCGGATCTGATCTGGAGGGCAGACTCCACTCCAGCTGCCCACAGGTGGCAAGGTCAGACGACACACACACCCTTCTGTACACACAGACCCTCCTGGAGAAGATGTGCAAACTGTGGGCACTGACCCGGCCGCAGGCCACCCAGGCAGAGCTGGGTGGGAGGAACCTGGTCTGGGTGGAGAAACGGTAAAGCCAGGGCATTTCCACAAGAAATTGGAAACCCAGAGAAGAACCACAGTGTGCCGTCACCTTTCCACTTGGGACAAGCTCTGCAAGTGCCTTGGGACTCAGTTCCTGTGGGGATTGGGGTGAGGGTAAGAAGACTGGGCAGAGGACCACAGAAGACCAGAGCAGGACAGCTGCCTCAGATGTCAGTGCTGAGCCTTCCTCTCCATGTTCCTCTCCATGCCCCACAGCATCCACGGCCCCACCCACCCTGCCTAATGCAAACCTGTAGGCACAGAGCAGAGGCTGCCGGAGCCTCCCCAAACCCTCCCGCGGCATAAAGCCCCCAGTCCACACGTGTAGTCTTCTCGAGGCCATCTGAGATCCCGGCCCAGGACCACCCAGAGCTGGAAGTCTAAGGAAGCAGGAGGGCAAGACAGAACCTGGCCATCACCTACGTCATATGCTAAGGAGAAACTAGGTACAGTTCTAAGTATGACAGAAAGCAGAAGCCTGGTGGACAGAGATGGACAGAACAAAGGCCCAACCCGCTGGGGAAGGGCACTAACCCTGCCGCCCAGGGTGCCTGGAGCCAGTGCAGCTGGGGAGGGGCCTGACCTGGACTGTGGGTGAGGTGGGGTGCACCCCAGCAGCTGCAGCACCCACAGGGCCCAGGGCAGGGGACCAGACCTGGAGTGTGGACAGGGGGTATGTTCCCCAGTAGCTGCAGCAGCCACAGTGCCCAGGGCAGAGGGCCAGACCTGGAGTGTAGACAGGGCGTATGTACCCAGCAGTTGCAGCACCCACGGTGTCCAGGGCAAGGGGCCTGACCTGGAGTGTAGACCAGGGGTATGCACCACAGCAGCTGTAGCAGCCACAGTGCCCAAGGCAGGAGGCCTGACCTGGAGTGTAGACCAGGGGTATGCACCACAGCAGCTGCAGCAGCCACAGTGCCCAGGGCAAGGGGCCTGACCTGGAGTGTAGACCAGGGGTATGCACCCCAGCAGCTGTAGCAGCCACAGTGCCCAGGGCAGGGAGCCTGACCTGGAGTGTAGACCAGGGGTATGTACCCAGCAGTTGCAGCACCCACGGTGTCCAGGGCAAGGGGCCTGACCTGGAGTGTAGACCAGGGGTATGCACCCCAGCAGCTGTAGCAGCCACAGTGCCCAAGGCAGGAGGCCTGACCTGGAGTGTAGACCAGGGGTATGCACCCCAGAAGCTGTAGCAGCCACAGTGCCCAAGGCAGGAGGCCTGACCTGGAGTGTCAACAGGGGTATGCACCCCAGCAGCTGCAGCAGCCACAGTGCCCAGGGCAGGGAGCCTGACATGGAGTGTAGACCAGGGGTATGCACCCCAGCAGCTTCAGCAGCCACAGTGTCCAGGGTAGGGGGTCTGACCTGGAGTGTAGACAAGGGGTATGTACCCCAGAAGATGCAGCAGCCACAGTGCCCAGGGCAGGGGGCCTGACCTGGAGTGTAGACAGGGGGTATGCACCCCAGCATCTGTAGCACCCACGGTGCCCAGGGCAAATCACACAATTAACAGTAGACACCTACCTCTGACCATGGCTGAGCCTGCTCCTTCATAAAGTAGACCCCTTGCCCCTCTGGAGTCCCTGGTGTGGGAGCCCAGGGCTAGGTCTATCCAGGCCTCCTCAGAGCTACCCGGGCTCCCAGTACTCAGTGCACCTAGGGCCGTCCTATCAAGGTGGTGGAAAGGCCCTGCCTAGGAGTGTGGAGGAGCAGCCAGGGCCCTGTAACCTGGCCCCAGAGAAAGCCTATGGCCTGAGCATGGGCTGAGCAAGGCAGTCTGGGGAGGCGGGAGGAGGAGATGCACATGCACTGCACACCACACTCTCCCGGTCACAGTTGGGCCCAGGTGAGACCCATTGCACTCAGGTGGACACAGGTGGGGTCAGATGAGGTCCAGGTGGCTGCGGTGAGAGTCCTACCTTGGAAGAAGCTCTTCACCCTCAGGTAGCTCACACTGAGGCGCAGGACAGAGAGCTTATCCAGCTTGGCGATGATGTCGGGGGGAAAGGGCAGCAGGCTGGCCAGGTGGTCCAGCTCTGCATTCAGGCGGTCCCGGTGCCTCTTGGAAGGGTTTGACTTCTCGGCCCCCAGGGCAGGCCTCCTGTGGGAAAAAGACCACATTAGGCAGGAGCCTCTGGCCTCAGGGGCGGGAAACCTGGTCTCTGGAATTGCCTTGCTAGGAACATGAGCAGAGGAGCCGCAAGTGCTGACGAGAACTGAAACCCCTTCCTGAAGACGCACAGGAAGCCAGTGCCCAACGCCTCAGGCTGCAGCTTGGGGACAAAGACCAGCGCAGGGCTGGGGTCGTAGCTCAGTGGCAGAGCGCTTGCCTCGCACATGTGAGGCACTGGGTTTGATCCTCAGCACCACATAAAAAGTAAGTAAATAAAATAAAGGTCTGGTGTCCATCTACAATTAAAATATTAAAAAAAAAAAAAAAGACCAGCTGCAGAGGACAGGAGGGCAGGGGAGGGTCACATGTTCTTCACCTCCCTGTGCCACAGCCCAGCAGGACAAGGACACCTGGCCCAGGCTGGTGCATGGAAACCCTGTGTTCACGCCACCTCCTGCAGGGGTCCCTGTTGCCTGACAAGGCTGATGCATTCCAGGAGAAAGGGAGTCCCCCCAGGTGGTGAGCCCAGACCCACCCCTGGGCATCTCTAACCACCTTGGGCGCTCTCCTCGGCAGCACCAGAGGTCTGTGCTCACAGGGACTGCCCCACCTGGGAAGAACCAGCACGTAACACCCTCGGGACAGCCATGTGGCCAGATACCACTGGCCGTCAGAAGGACAATGATCCCAGACCCACCGCACCAGCAGAGGAGCCCAACGCACAACACACGATCCCATCTGCACAACATGCCAGGAAATGCAAACTCATCCACAGCAGCAGGAAGCCGACCAGAGGCTGCTTGGGGCAGAGGTGGAGGGGTCCCCAAGGGGCACCGGGAAACCTGGAGTGATGGAAATGTTCGAGATCTTGATTCGAAAATGGCTTCGTCAGCAAGGCTCCATCAGCCCATTCACTTCACCCGCTGAACTGAAACGTGTACCTCAGTCACATCCCAGTGAAGAGGGAAGCAGCAACTTCCAGGCTGCTCCGAGCTTCGGACACTGTCCCCGGGGAGGCTCAGCCACCCCAGAGGACAGGAGGTGGAGGGAGGAGCACGCTACCAGTCGTTCCAGGCATTTCACCTCTGGAGAAAGTTGCCACGGAGAATCACATGGCCCCCCAGGGCCAGCGCTGCCCTGCACCCTGTGCCTTGGGGTGCTCAGGAGCTGCTGTGGCCCCGTGCCAGTGCTCAGGAATCTCCACACGTCCCTCTGTGGCTGTGTGCCAGCCCGACACTCCACACCTCACCACCTGCCCCTTCCGGGAGGAGACGGCACAGGCAGACCTGAGCCCACCCACGTGCAGACCAGGATGCCAGGCCACACCTAGCCATGGCCCTCAGCCCTGGCAAGGAGGCCAGAGCCCCTGCAGATGTGGCAGCCTGCACCAGCAGGGGCTGCAGGAGGGGCTCTCTGGACGCCAACAACAGAGCCAAGTCCAGCTCTTTCCCAGAATAGGTCTCCCACAGGATGGACCCGGCCACCTTCACGGGGACGCCCACCCCAGAGCAGCTGGCCTCAGCCTCCTCGCTGCACAGCAGCCTGAAAGCGTGTGAGCATGAGCAGTTGCTGAGCTCAGAGCCCCAGGGCTCCCTGCTGGAGGCGTGGTCTCCACTGAGGCACTGGGCCTCAATGTGTGAACTCGGGGCCGGGGGGGGGGGGTAGGTCCTAAGGTGACACTCTCCAAGGGCTTGATGGAGTCCTTCCCCCTCCCACTCATGCCTCCACCATGACCCATCCTGCCAGGCAGCTGAGGGGCCTCCCAGAGCCAGAACCACGCCTTGGACTCCCAGCCTCAAAATGTGAGCCGCACCAACCTTCATTCTCTATACAGTACCCAGCGGAGGCACTTTGTTTCAGTAAAAGAGAGCAGACTCACACAGTGACTGTCCACATTACCCCTCAAACCACAATTCCACATTGCCCAGCACCCCCTCAGGTCAGTGTGAAAACTGGCTAGTCAGTAAAGCCATTCAGGGAGAGTCCAACTGCTTAAAGGTCTAAATTTTTTTTAAAAAAGTGTGTGTGTGTTAGAAGATAAAACAGGAAAATCCTCTTAACTGGAAACACAGAAGCTCTTTGTCATCAGATGTAAAGTTTAATCACCCACAAAGGAAAGATGACAAACTCAGCTCCACAGAAGTTCCAGTTTTCTGCATGGCAAAGATTCCACAAGTGAAGTGGGAACTGGGGAAAGTAGACACCCCTAGAGAGGACAGGAGGGTCCCCGATGCCCAGCAGGCTGCCACAGTAAGAAGCACAAAAACATGAATCGTCTCTCAGGAAAATGAGCACGGGTTTCCACCCAGAGTTCACAGCAGAGGAGACAGAGCAGCTCTAGACTTGGCCCAGAAGAGACGTGGCAGCTCTAGGTCCGGCTGAGGAAGAGATGCGCCAACTCTAGTCTGGCCGGGGAGGAGATGCGGCAGGTCTAGGTCTGGCGGAGGAGGCGACACAGTGGATCTAGGCCTGGCCGAGGAGGCGACACGGCACTCTAGGCCAAGGCAGGGAGACTGCATCACAAGCTCCTGGCGAGGGGTAGGAAGCCTAAACTGCAGCAGCTCTGACGCTAGTGAGGGTGACACCACCAGATCCCGGCCCTTGCCGCCGACCAGCAGCCCCGCCAACCCCCGACATTGGCACCAGGCCTGGGGTCTGATTTGCCTGCTGCAGCCCCATACCAGGTCTGGGTGGCAATGGGGGCAGAAGACCCTAATGGGACAAAGCCCTTGAGCTTGCGGCAGGGTGAGCAGCAGCAGCTGGTGTGTCCTTCACCCACGTCCCCATCCCACAGGGACATGTGGGAGGCCTGGGTGGGCATCACTTGCACAGCATATCTGCGCTACAGCCCAGGAACCTGCAGCTGCAGACTCACAGGCCGATGACAGAGCAGGGCTGGCAGGGCACGGCGCTGCTCAGCCACACACCAGCCGGCTCCACCGCAGCGCCTCACTCGCAGGAAGAGGGAAGCCTGTGCTGGTCTACCCACACACACCTCAGGAGGATTCATGAGAAGCAGCTAAACTCAGGTGCCTCGGGGAGGGGACCAACTGAGGAGACCAGCCGTCCCCTGGGGTCCCAACCAGGTGAGGGGCTCACCTGTCCAGAACATGGGCAGGTAGAAGCAGATGCCTGAGGGCTCACTCACACTCTGCCCGACAGGCAGGGAGCTCGGCTCTGCTGCCCCGGACTGCCCACCAAGCTCTGCACTTCAGCTGGGTGGCCATTACGTTCCTTCTGCCCCACCCTCGGAGCACGCTTCCACACCCCAGCTCCTCCTTAGTGTGTCCAGCTCAGCCCCTGAGGACCTGTGCCGATAGATAGTCACGCAACCCAGCCAATCAGCCTCAATAGCAGGAGGAGTGGGGGAGGTGGAGAGGCTTGTGGGAAGCCGGTGGTGGCAGTTGGGCTCTGAGGGACTTCCTGAGGAGCTGTTTTGTTTGGCGTGTGTCGTTCTAAAAATAAAGTTCGTTTCTTTTGACTCCTGAATCGTGCCCAGCCAGACTGCGGCATTTGGTGGCTCGCACGGGGAGCAACTGAGGGTAAGTGATAAGGTAAACTGCTCGCCCCTGAGGGCAGGGCGAGGGGATGGGTAGCCATTTTAAGATTCCTCTTTTGTTTTGCTTCACTTTTGTTTTAAGTTGCCTGTCCCTGGAGATGAGTGAGACGGAAGAAAAACCACTCACATCTGAGGAATAGATAGGGAGAAAGGATGGATGGATATTTCAGGAGGATAGAAAAGCTGATATAATGATTTTCTGTTGTTCCACTTTTGTTTCACTCTGTTTCAGTTTTGTTTGGCGTTATCTTCTTGGGTTGTATTATAGTTATAGTAGAAATATTCAAGTAAAAGAGAAGGTCTCTCGAGCTAGTCAGACAGAGGAAAAAATTCAATTAAAAGAGAAGGTCTCTCGAACTAGTCAGACAGAGAAAGAAAGTGTAAAGCAGAAAAAGCCATCAGGGGGAAAGTTACAACAGGAAACTGCTACTAACACCTTTCTATCACCAGAGG
>NW_026000068.1:162752-222216 GCF_001458135.2 Marmota marmota marmota | reverse complement strand
TTGAGGTCAGCTTATCGGATAACGGGTAAGGACCATATGTACTATTGGACAACCTAAGGCAGGCACGGTCCCTAAGCCACATGCTTGTTGTTTAAACAGAGAGGGGGAGATGTTGAGAGCCACAGCTGAAGGGGCCCCAGCAAACTTCCAGCTGCCAGCAAACTTCAGACTGCCGGCTGATGATTGGCTCACAGCGGCCCAGCAACATCTAGCTGATTGGCTCCTCTGCGGTGATGCTCATTGGGCTGTTTCCCCGCCCTTTCAGACTGCCAGCTGATGATTGGCTCACAGCAGCCCCAGCAACATCTAGCTGATTGGCTCTTCTGTGGTGATGCTCATTGGGCTGTTTCCCTGCCCTTTCAGACCACGGAGCTGCTCACTGGGGGACTTTTTTGGCTCCACCCACGCGACCCAGCCAATAGGCCTCAAGAGCAGGAGGATTGTGGGAGGTGGAGAGGCTTGTGGGAAGCCGGTGGTGGCAGTTGGGCTCTGAGGGTTTTTCCTGAGGAGCTGTGTGGTGTGGTGTGTGTGGTTCTAAAAATAAAGTTCGTTTCTTTTGACAAGTGGCTCCTGAATCGTGCCCAGCCAGACTGCAGCACACAGACCCCACCCAGCCCTCTCCAGGCCTGCAGCCCAGGAGGCTCCAGCTCCACATGCCACCAGGGAGAAGCTGCCTCCCCAAATCCAGCCCCCAACAGGTCAATGGAAGCTTCACCAGCCTTGGCGTGGGCAGGGGACTTGAACCCACTATGACTTCACGGAGGAGGTCTGCTCCATCACAGAGGCCCTCAGCCGCACATGGCATCACACACTGGACCACAGTCCACACTGTCACACACAGTTTCGGCTGGTGACGGCCTCTGGGCCTCCTGAGGAGGCGTGCCCCTGCAGCCCTCCTGGCAGGTGGAGGGGCCAGGACAGAGGTGTCTGTGTCCCTGGGCACAGGAGTCCCGGGTCCCATCTAGTGCTGACTATATCCCCCACACCCTCAGGCAGGAAAAGCCCAGGGAGTCTCCTCACCACGTGGGCACCACCTGCAAGATGGCTCTGGGCGTCCTCCCCATAGGGCCTCCCAGGTGTTGAAGGGCATGAGGCTCTAGAACCCTTCTGGCACCCTCTGCAGAGGGCCAGCAGCAGAGGCGACCCGCGCATGGCAACCAGCAGGCCCAGCCCCACTGCGCCCACCTCCCTGAACTCCCTTTCTCAGTGAAAGCACAGGTCCCCAGTGGCAGCCGCCGGGCAGAAGACGTCACACTCACTGCTTCTGAACCGGCTTCCTCCTCTTCCTGCCCGCGTAGGTGCACTCCCCCGGTGGGATCATCATCTCTGGGCCTGAAAATGAAAAAGGGCAAATCAAGTTGGAAGCACCAGAGGACCCCAGGTGACCCTCCAGAGTCCACCACGATGTCCCAAAGCCACCAGCATCAGGAAGGTCAGCTGAGGCCACTCTGCTCTGGGGGTCCACACTGTCCTGACCCCAGTGCAGGGCAGCTAGGCATGGTTATCAAACTGCAGCAGAGCCACTGGCCCGCCGTTGGTCTGAGCAAAGCTCCTCACAGGCACTGGGGAGGAGGGCCTAGGCCCAGGAGCCACCTTCAGGAGCCGCGCTGTGAAGGGTCTCTCTTCATGGCCTCTGCTTGGGCCAACTGGCCTCCCCTCTGCTGTGGAAAGCCTCTGCTTGACTCTGTGTGCTCGGCTCCACTCTGGCCTCCAGCTGGGCCGGCCAGTTCACCTGCCCCCACCTGAGGGAAACAGCCCCATTCACCTAGAGGGTCTTGATTTACCAAGCAGTTAGGGTATCAAAGCCCTAATTAGACTTCCTCAGACAACGGCAGTGGCCCAGGCTCCGGGCCTTGGGGGTGCTGAGACGCCCTCATCTGACCTCAGGCACATGCTGTTTGGAGGAGGAGACAGACACACACCCAACTGCACCAGGAGTGGTCATGAAAACACCAGAAATGTGTGCTGGACCCTGGGAACTAAAGACAGAGGTAAGCTGAGTAAAGGGACAGAAGGGCCACCCCACAGATGCCAATTGAAGACACCGGCAGCCGCATGAGGTGCCGATCAGGTGGCCTGCAGAACAAGGAGCATCACCAGGGACAAAGCAGCATCGCATAGTAGTCGCCTCTCCCAGAGGACATGGCACCCTAAATGTGTCCACACCCAGCAGCAGGGCTTCCAAGCACACAAAACCAAGGTGCCTAAACTGAAGGGAGACATTGGAGACATGGCCATGCCTCTCTCAGTGGTCAGCAGGACAAGGATAGTGGACATCAGCAAGGGTGCAGATGTCCAAACAGCAGCAGATGGAGCTCACAGAACGCGCAGAACACGCTGTCCAATGACAGCAGAACACTGTCCAGGATAGATGGTGCCTGGACATCAGCAATCACAGACCACAGAACTGAACCAGAAAGGCAGCGGGAAAATACCAAGTCCCTGGAAAGCAACACACTTCAAAATAACCCGGCCAAAGAGAAGGCATCAAAGAAATTTTAGGAATACTCTTATAAACGGAACAAAAACGAAAACGTAAGTGCATCCAGTGGCACAGGACCCAGTTATGAGCACCGACAGAAATCTATGCATCAAATGCTCACTGGAAAAATGAACCATCTCGGAACAATCTACGCTTCAAATGTAAGCAACTGGAAGACAGAATGGACCCCAATCAAGAAGGATGTCAAGGGCTGGGGATGTGGCTTGAGCGGTAGCGCGCTCGCCCGGCATGCGTGCGGCCCGGGTTCAATCCTCAGCACCACATACCAACAAAGATGTTGTGTCCGCCGAGAATTAAAAATAAATATTAAAAAAAAAAATTCTTTAAAAAGAAGGATGTCAACAATAAAGAGGAGGCAGTGGGACTTGCAGCCTAAGGGTAAAGGACAAAAACCTCCAGGTGTTCCTTAAAACATCAGCAAAATTGAAGAACCTCTTGCCAGACACATCAAAGAAATAAGGTCATGATTTACAGGAAAGAAAGAAAAAACATCACTACAGATCCCACAGACACCAAAAGGAATGTAAGAGAATACTGTTATGGACTGAATTGTGTCCTCCCAAAATCCTATGCTGACCCTAATGCTTCCCAGGACAGTATTGAAGCCAGGGCCTGCAAGATGATAGGGTCACACCAGGTTACTGGATAGAGCCTTGCTCCCATAGGGCTGGCACCACAGGGAGGGGTGAGACACTCTGAGCTCCTGTCCCACCCTGTGAGAACAAGGCCACCTGCTAACCAGAAGTTGCCCACCCAAAACCAAGTCCTGATGTAGCTTGATCCTCAACTGACCTCCTGAAGAATCCTGGGACCGGTCCTTATGCAAAGCATTCAGTCTGCAGTATTTTGTTATGGCACCCAGCAACTAAGACAGACACTCTTCGTTATTCAAACATTTAGGTGAAATAGGAAAGCTAGGAGAGACACAAAACCCACAGATCACTTTAAAAAAATAGATACACCAGAGAGTCCTCTGTCTACTCCAACAAACCAGAGATACCCCAGACCGTCCTCAGTCTATTCCAACACACCATAGATACCCCCAACGAGTCCTCTGTCTACTCTAATAAGAAACAGATACCCTAGAGAGTCCTTTGTCTCCTCCAACACACCATAGATACCCCCAACGAGTCCTCTGTCTACTCCATCAAGACACAGATACCCCAGAGAGTCCTCTGTCTACTCCAACAAGACACAGATACCCCAGAGAGTCCTCTGTCTACTCCAACAAGACACAGATACACCAGACAGTCCTCTGTCTACTCTAACAAAGATACAGATATCCCAAAGAGTCCTCTGACTACTCCAACACACCATAGATACCCCAGACCATCTCTGTCTACTCCAACAAACCAAAGATATCCCAGAGGGTCCTCTGTCTACCCCAACAAGAAACAGATACACCAGAGAGTCCTCTATCTACTCCAACACACTATAGATACCCCAGAGAGTCCTCTGTCTACTCCAACAAGACACAGATACTCCAGAGAGTCCTCTGTCTACCCCAACACACCAGAGATAACCTAGAGAGTCCTCTATTTATGCCAACAAAGACTCAGATACCCCAGAGAGTCGTCTGTCAACTCCAACAAGGACATAGATAATTCAGGTATTACTCTGTGTATTCCATAAATAAATTGATAACCCAGAGAGTACTCTATTGATTCCCACAAAGAAACATATAACCTGGATAGTACTCTGTCTATTACAAGAAGGCAAATCTTGGCCGAATGGCTTCACTGGTATATTTTACCAGTTTCAAGAAAGAGCAATTCCAATTCTCTACCATCTTTGGCAGAAAACCAATGAAAGATTTATACATTTAACTCATGTATGAGTTAATCATTACCCTCATTTTAAATGAAGACATCCCATGAAAAGGAAATTACAGGTCTACATTCCTCATGAACATAGACATAAAAATCCTCAATGAGGGGTTGGGGTTGTAACTTACTGGTAGAGTGCTTGCCTCACATGTGGGAAACGCTGGGTTCAATCCTCAGCATCACATAAAAAAATAAATATAATAAAGGTATTGTTTCCATCTACAACTAAAATAGTTTTTTAAAATTCTCAGTGAAATGTTAGCACATGGACCTATCAATATATAAAGAAGATAATACATTCCACCTATGTGGGGTCATAGAGGAATCCAGGGTTGCTACAACACCCAAGAACCAATCACTGCATTCACTCCATCAACAAACTAAAGAAAAGAGATTTGACCATCTTAATACATGCAGAAAAATCACTTGACAAAATCCAAATCCATATGCTAATTTGAAACCTTGCATCAAGGCAGGGCTGGGGTTGTGGCTCAGTGCTCACCGAGCATGTGTGAGGCCCTGGGTTCGATCCTCAGCACCACATATAAATAAATAAAATAAAGATATTTTGTCCACCTATAACTAAAAAATAAAACCTTACATCAAACTAGGGACAGAAGGGAATGTAATTGACTTGATAAAGGACATCTACAAAAAAGCCTGAAGCCAGCATCTCACCTACAATGAATGGACCTTGCTCTGAGGCCTTGAATGAGGCCCTACGCCCCAGTCCATGGTGATCATTGCATTTGTGTGAGGCGTCGGGTTCGATCCTCAGCACCTCATAAAAATAAATAAATAAGTATTCGTGTCCAAACACAACGTGTGTGTGTGTGTGTGTGTGTGCGCGCAGAAAATTTTCCAAATGTAATGAAAACTGGTAACCTCAGATCCAAGAAGTCCAATGAACCCCAAGCACAAGAAACCCAAGGAAGAGTATGTGATCACCAAACCAAGCACATGGTCACCAAACTGTTCACAACCAGTAGCAAACAGAATGATTTCAAAAGTCAGAGACTACATTGGGCACAGAGAAGCAGAAACCAGGACAGCAGACTCCTTGTCAGAGGCAACGCAGGGGAAAGAGAGAATCTGTATCTTTAATGTTCTAAAAGAAAAACACCCTGAACCCCAGAATTCTACACCCTGTGGAAACACCCTTCACAAGTGAATGAGGACACTTTCAGACACACAAAGGCTGAGGGTCCTTGCAGGGGCTGTGACAGTATTAAAGGAAGCCTTCAAGCCAAAGGAACCAATTCCAGGGGCAAGAGGAGCCTGCCACCTGGACAGAGAGCACAGAGAATGGCAACAGCATGGTAAGACGCTCATTTTCCACAAATACATAGAGGATGGTAGACTGTCCCATGGGGTTTGTCACCTGCGTGGACACCAAAGACCAGCAGGGGAGGTGCTGGGCAGCACTGAGACTGTCACCCTCCCCCTCACCCTTCCTTGCCTGCTCTGCAGGAGGGAGCTGGACCTTGTGAGCGGCTCTCTGAAGCGTGAGCACTACTTCGCCTGCCAGGAGAGGGCACTGGGGAACCTGGCAGAAGGGAGGTACCTTAGGTCCTGCTCAGCACCAGGGAGGCTGGAGGCTCAGTGAACTCCGCCATCCAGGGGCTGTATCACCCTTCTCCAGCAAGGCCTGGACCCAGCTTCCAGAGGCTCCCTCAGCCCCAGAGAGCTCCCTGCTGCCTGCCTTGGTAGCAGTCACTCCACTACTGTAGTCAGTATTTCTTAATACTGAAGTTTCTCAATTCGAATTAAAAACTTAGATTAAACAGGAAAGTCTGGTTAAAGTCCATGTTTTAGAGATACACACTAAAACACCCAGGAAGGAAGTGGCGAGCCAGCGATTCATTCAGACACAGAGTGGGAAGGCAGTGGAGCCAAGTGGCCTGGGTGGCAGAGCCAGGTTCAGTGATCACTGACCACCTGTGCTCACTGGCAAATTAACTGAGCTCATTGTACACCTCTCTCCACTTGTCTGGAATAGTTGAAAAGTTCCTTCATTAAAAGAACAGGTTTGGGGGGCTGGGGTTGTGGCTCAGTGGTAGCGCACTTGCCTAGCAGGTGTGAGGCACTGGGTTCAATCCTCAGCAGCACATACAAATAAATAAAATAAAGGTTCATCAACAACTAAAAAATATTAAAAAAAAAAAAAAAAAAAGAACGGGTTTGGGGCTGGTACAGTGCTTGCCTTTCATGCACAAGGCCCTGGGTTCAATCCCCAGCACCACACACACACAAAAAAGGTATTTTTAAAAAAGCATTAAAATGAGAAAATGTGGCACAAGAATAACCATGCTATGGCCAACTGATTCTCAACCAGAATTCCCAGCTACTCATAGGGAAGAGCAGTGCTTCAACCAACAATGCAGAGCCAACAGGATATCCACATGCCGCAGAATAAAGCTGGACCCTTCCTCACGCAAAACGAGAAAATAATGTGACATTGACAGAGTCCTAAATGGAGAGTTAAAACTAAAACACAAGAATAAGTCCTCACAATCTTAGATCTGACAATGATTAAAACTGGCATCAAAAAACAGTACCAAAAGAAAAACCTGAATAAATGGGACTGTGTGAAAATCAAGAACTATACTTCATAGGACCCTGTCAAGAAAAAAAGCTGGGTGAGGGACACGCAGGTGGGGAGGCCGAGGAGGCAGGATCACCTGAGCCCAGGAGCTCAGGATCAGCCTGGGCAGCAGTGTGTGGCCCGAGTTAGAAAGAAAACAAAACATGAAGTGAAAGACAACCCACAGAACAGGAGCAGTGCTGTTGGATGTGAGGTCCCCCCAAAAGCTCACGTGTGGGACAAGGTAAGAAGGTTTGAAGAGAAATGACTGGGTCGTGAGAGTCAGCCCCATCAGTGGATTAACCCCTGGCAGGATTAAGTGAGTGGTAACTGAAGGTGGGTGGGGCCTAGCTGGAGGAGATTGGTCCCTGGGAGCATAGCTTTTAGGGTGTACATTGGGTGTCTGGTGAGTGAACACTTCCTCTCTCTTTGCTTCCTGATCATCATGTGAGCTGCTTCCCCACACCACTCTTCTGCCATGCTGTCCTGCCTCACCTTGAGCCCCAGATGGAGCCTGCTGTTTATGGATTGAGACCCCTGGAACTGTGAGCCCCTCAATAAACTAAAATTGTTCCTATCCAGTCTGTTAGTCACAGTATTGAAGAAGCTGACTAAAACGAGCAGAAATTGACAACTCACATCTGATAGGGCCTAAAATCCAGAACAGATAGAACTCTTGCAGCTCAACAACAAAAAGATAAGAAAACAATTAAAATATGGACAAAGGACTTGAGCTTCTCTACAAACGCCACACAAGTGGTCAGTGCATGGAGCCCAGCCTCCTGCACGTTGAGCAAACAGACATCGAACCCCGTGAAATGAGCCCCCAGCACTCACACCAACAGCACTCATACTAACAGCATGGCAATCTTGTTAGGGGTGGGGACTGGAACAGGATATTGCAGAGCCGCCATGGTGCATGGCAGAGTCCCCCACGAGCCAGCAAGGCCACTCCAAGGGACGTCGCAGAGCTGAAAGTACATGTTCCAGCAGAACCTGCACCAGAACGCACACTCCTGCTCACTGCAGCCAAGAAGGGTACACAGCCCACGTGTCCACCACAGATAGGTAAGTCGTGGCCTGTGCACACGATGGAAGAGCCACAGGAAGGGATGGGGCCATGACACAGCAGCATGCTGAGCCTGGGGGGTGGCACTGAGGGAGGCCAGACAAGGGTCACCTGACTCTACATACACAAGCACCCAGAATGCAGGCAGTGGACGTGGCTGCTGAATGGCTAAGGCCACTCAGTAATGATGACGCTGGGAACCAGACACAGGTAGGGATCACACACCTTTGAATGTGCCAAGCACCACAGAACTCAAGTATACACGGTCAGCTTCAGTGATGTGCACTGTACTTCAGGAAAAAGACATAGGTTAAACATTGACACACATCTGTGGACACAGCTTCTGAAGTGTTCAGAAGGACCCTGAGGGCAGGACAGACCTGGACTCCCTGGGCTGGGCACAGGTAGGTCTCTGGAGGGCACAGAGAGGGCTAGGAGCTGAAGGGCCTGAGGGAGTCAAGCCAGTGGGATGACTCCCAGAGAAGGAGGTGTCCGGGCTTCTGGATGACAGGAGGGTGGGCGGTGGTGGGGCACAGTGGCTGAGTGAAGTGGAGGGGCACGGGTATGGGGCTGGCCTTCAGAAGGGGCAGCCTTCCTGGGAGTGGTGTGGGACTCCAGTCTCACCCTTGGAGCCGCCCAGGGCTGACCAGTACACTTCTCCAAGAAACCAGAGTGGGCATGTGGAGGCGGGAGGCCAGTATGCAAGGCCATCCCATCTGGACGGCAAGGTCTTTCAACTCAGACAGGAAACTCCCAAGCCGCACCCAGGCCTGGCCCAGCCTGGGGGGAACAGGCCAGGGACATTTCCCGGCACCCTGAGAAGACCGGGCTTGCAACAAACCCCTGGACCGCCCTCCAAGTCAGAAACAGTGAAGGGGATGGGCTGACCACATATCCCCAGAGACCCCAACCCCAGAACTGCCACCCTGACCCACCCTCATGCCAAAATGAGGCCCAATCCTCAGAGTAGGAAGGGCTCTGGGGCCTCGGAAGGGGCCAGAACACCAGGAAGATGGAGGAGGGCAGAGGCTGCTGCCGGGTGGCCCATGCAGACAGTCCTCACTCACCTACATTTCAAACTCCCTCCAAGCAGCAGGAACCCAGGTGGGAGCCAAGATGCCCTCCCCAGCCTTACCCACCACTCACTGGGTACCCCTGTGACTGCCACATGCCCAAAGCCACTTTCTCCTGGATGTCCAACTCAGCACTGGCGAGGCCTAAAATGCCGGTCCTGGCACAAAACACCCAGAGTGACAGCACTGATCCAGAAGCCCACTGCACAGGGCTGGGGGCAAGAATCCCACACAGCCACCCTCACCCGACACCACTTGGTTTCTCCCTATGCCTGCTGCCTGTCTGAGGGTCCTGGGCAAAGGTGGTGGTGTCACTGCACAGATGCCCCCTCCCACGGGGTGCTGTGTACCCTCCTCTGTCCCTTGAGCCAGACTCCCAGCAGAACCCCTCCTAGTGGGGCTGTGTTGGTCTGCCAGGAACAGCCTCCTTCCCTGCTTTGGAGGCAGGCAGGGATGCCTCCCAGTCATGGGGGAAGGACCTTGGTGGCCTGCACAGGGTCCTTCCCAGTGGCAAACCCCTAAGTGTCTCTCACAAGTAAGCCTGCACTGCCGAGTGCGGCCTGCCACGGGCAGCCTGTGGGCCTCCTGTCCACAAAATGGTGAATGTGCTTCTCCAGGAAACCTGATCGTTTACAAGAGCAGTACCCATTCATTTTAGAAACCAAGAGGAAGAGGAACAGAGAAACAGAGCGCACCCTCAGGCAGCCCATCTACACTGTCCAAGGCCGGGTGCCCCAAGTTCATCCACCTGCATTTTCAACAGCTCTGGGACCATAAGGAGGTACTATCTTGCTGGAGATGGGAAGCCACACTTGGTCAGAGCCCTAGGTGCCACCTTGACATCATCTGTGAATGGGTGACAACTATCAACTTACATGGCTGCCGTGAGGCTGAGTTAGGGCCACTTAGCTGTTCCCCTGATGAAAGCCCACGGTCCCAGACCCCTCTGGGAATCTGCAGGGTGAGGCAGGAGGCCCCAGTGGTGGGTATGGGCTAAGAAGTGGGCCCATCCTCTGTTACCTGGAGCATCCTCTGCTGTGGATCACTCGGCCAGGCCAGGAGAAGACATCACACACTGTCCAGTACCCACAACTCTGTGGGCCAGACATCCCAGAGCACATGCATGCACACATGTGTGGGCACACACCCTCTGCAGGACCCTCACAGCCTGCTGCTGGTCGCACAGTCCTGAGGAGGCAAGCCCCCACCTTCCTCAGGACAGCTGGGGTGGCCATCCCAGACTGACCCACTTGACCCAAACTCTGGAACAAACCAGGAAACAGGCCTGTGAAGCTACACACAGGAGCTGGAACTGTCAAGGCCTGGGCCCTGGCAGGTAGAGCCCTGCGGGGCCAGTCACAGCTGTGGACTGCCCCCTCCCAGCGAGTTGCACAGATGGCCTCCCCACCCAGGTCTGTGCATTCAGTTTCCAGTAAAAAACCAGCTTCCTAGTCCCTCATCCTTCTCTGAAAGTATCCACAATCTGGGATTTTCGGCCACTGAAGACTCTAGGAGCAAAATTGCCACTAACAGAGCAAATTCCTGGAACCCTGGAATTCCCTCCCAAGCAGGAGCCCTGCCTGGAAATGTTTGACCCCAACCGAGAGGCCCACTTTGCCACCCTCACAAGGCTCTGCCCACTGTGTCACTGGCCCCTGGTAGGGCTCAGGTGGCCTGGAGGGAGCCCCCTGCCAGGGTCTGTCTAAAAGAACTTGCGCAGAGAGCAAAGGGCAAATTAGCGTGGCTACTGTCCATCAGCAGCGGGGGAGGGGATTGGGGTTGAGAATATTCCTGGACAGGGGAAACTGAGGACCCGGGGCGGTGAAAGTAGATTGGCTTCCTTCAAAGGTCTAGGTGGTAAGTGAGGAACCCCCACTGATTCCAGAATGCCCGCCACGTCCAACAGCCTCAGGGCGACGCAAGGATGGGTGGAAGCAGAGGTCCCTTGTGTCCCGGGCGGCCAAAGCAGCCAGAGGTGGGGAGGCGGAGAAGCCGGCAGAGCCCTCTGAGGGCACTTACCCGGGGCCGGCGGGGCTCGGAGGCTCCAGCGGTACCACGCGGGGAGCCGCCCTGGCCGGGAGCTGTGGCCGTGCTGCTGTCGGCGCTCGCATCTCGGGGACCAGGCGGCAGGGCGGGCGCAAAAGGACGGCCCCACCCCGGCACGCGAGCCGCCCCGCCCCGGAGCGGCCAGAAAGGGGGAGGCGGCAGGGGGCGCGCGCGGGCATCCTCATCCCGGCCGGTGCCGCCCCGCATTCTGGTCCCTCCAGGCTTCGGTCCCGCCAGGGTCATGGTGTCTGGGCATGGTGACGCTTGCGCCCTTCGAGGACCCGCGGTACCCCCAGGTCTGCGCGTGCTGGGTTCGGATAGAATCCTGCGCCTCGAGGTCCTCCAGTGTCTGCATGCCTGGGCGAGATCGCGCCCTGCAACTCGCTGAGTGCGCACCACCAGAGCCCCTGACCCTCCTCCTCCAGCGCCACGCGCCGGGTCCCACCTGCGCTTGGGAAGGCGGAACTGGCATCCTACGGTGGTGCGCGGGTGAGGAGGCCCAGACTCCTTCCACCCGCTAACCAGCCCGGGGCCAGACCTGCGCCTCGGAATAGGTAATGTGGGGCTAGCGTGTGCCGCCCTGTCTGCTGTTTCCAGAATCAAAAGGTTTTTGCGAAGTATAAAATGTCAGTATGACACTTTTGTGAGTTTTTGACCCTGAACTTCCCAGGAATGAGATCTGCACCAAGCACGTTAATGTCTTAGAGAGATGTAGTCTCCTCAATGTTTCAGGGTCCTTACAGGACGGACGTGCACTGCCCGCTTCTCTCTGGAGATCCAGACTCTGCGCTGCCCTGCCATGCACGGGGTCCTCCCCCAAGGGTCCCCGGAACCCAGCCCCCTGCGCCTTCCGAACCTCCCTAGATCCTCAGGTGCGCCCCCAGGTCGCCCAAGGCCTCGGGCCGCACCTTCTTTTCTTCCCATCCCAGATGGTTTTCAGCCCCCTTGCTCTCCTCCATCCTTGAGACACATCGTGATTTTGACACCATTTTACCCTGGGGCGTGGGTTGACCAGGTGCACAGTTCTGGCCCCGTGGGAACCGTCTCATGTCTCTATCTAGCGCCTAAAGGACTTCCAAGGTTCCTGGCCTGCCCCTCTACTCACGCCACCTCCCTCCGGGTCGCGTGGGATAGTCCCTTGGTGGCGCCTCGCCTGCTCCTCGGTATCGGCTCAGGTCTACATCAAAGCCCCGTAGACAGCGCAGGCTTTCCCCGCAGCCCCCAGGTGCTACTCCTGGCTCCCAACAAGCCTGAGGAAAATCCAGTTTTCTGACGGCTCACATGGCCGCCTGCTGTGAGCGCTCTTCCCCAGACACTCTGGGCGGCTGTTCCTGGACCTCAGAAGATGCCCTGCCCCTCCTCCCTTCAGAGTGCACAGCCCCGGGAAGCGCCTGTCTCCTTACTGCTTGTGTGTCTCTCAGGTGAGTCCAGAGGACTGCTCAGTCCCTCTCTGCCCTGGCAAGAGCTCTGTCTGCTGGCCGGCAGAGGCTCAACAATGCTCGGGAGGCAGAGGCAGGAGGATTGTGAGTTCAAAGCCAACCTTAGCAAAAGCGAGGCATTAAACAACTCAGTAAGATCCTGTCTCTAAATAAAATACAAAAAAAAAAAAAAAAATTGGGCTGGGGATGTGGCTCAGTGGTGAGTTCAATCCCCACTACAAAAAACAAAAAACAAAACAACAAAAAAAAAACTGATGGTTTTATGTGGGTTTTGATATGAAATAATATTGCTGAATTTAAAAAAACCATTAGTTGTATCTTGATCCAATTTTTGTGAAGTGAACTATGCATGGAAGAAACTGGAAAGCTCTGAGGTAACCTGTTGACTTTAATTTCTTTTTATTTTTCAAAATGTCTATAATCCATGTACGTTTTGTAAGAATCATGGTGCACTTTTGTGAACTGCTGCGGAGCATAGGACCATAGGCATATGTGGTGGTACTCTCTGCAGTGCCAGAGAGGAGGGGTATGCTGTGTCAAGGCTGGTGCCTTGAGAATCCCTCCCAAAACCTTTGGAGCTTCCTAGATAGAGCTGGCACTTGCCTTCCGTGGGAGACAGCCCCACATCTCAGGACAGGCACAAGTGGCACTCCCCAGCCAGAGCCAGGGGAAGGAGTGACTTGTTCCTGGGGATTTGAAGCAGAAGCTGCCTACATAGGTGTAGCAGGAACCTCAGTCCCTGCCCCTCTTCCCCTCAAACTGCCCTCAAGAGGCACAGGCCCCTCATCCCCACAGTCCTTAGTTCTCTACCAAAGGAGGCATGAGCCTTAAGGCCCCCTGAGGTCCCATGTGGAGAGCTCTGACTCTCTGGACCCTAGCCAGAGAGCTCTTGGTCTCCCAGGCAGAGTTCCCAGGCACAGGACATGTCTGCCTCCGTGACTTCTGACTAAGACAGGTGTGGGGGCCTGGTGTTCTGTCATGATCAGCTGACCCCCACCCACAGCATCCCCTTTCGGCCTTGAGGTGCAGGGGTCTGTTGCAGGTCCTCCCCAGAACTCTCCCTGTCCGCTCCTCCCATCAGGACCCTCAGCTGGAATCAGAGCACTGTGCTTCTGAGCACTCCCCTACTCAGACTTCCACCCGCTGGGCACTGATACTTTCCTCGGGGCCACTCAGACCTCCCAGGACTCTGCCTACTAGACGTGGGGATGGCAGCATGGAAAAGACAGAGATGCCATGCCCAGCCCAGGGTACACCACATCCCTGGAATGTGGCCATTCAAGCAAGCTCTTGTGGCAGTATCTGAAGGGTGGCCTTGCAGGTGCCCAAGGCTGCTCTAAGCCCCACCTCTCCCAAAGAGGCCCAAGTTGGCCTCCCTGAAGTGTGGAAAGGCCAAGCTGCTCTCTGTACTGGGCATGGGGAGGTGGTGACCCCCACTGCTCCTGGCTCTGCCTCCTGCCCTCTCCTTTCCACATCCTTTTGAGAACTGGGCAGGAGCTTCCTGGGCCTCTTCTCAGGGCAGCAGGACTGAGTGGATTCCTCGGGGGCCAGGCCAGGACCCAGTTGGTACAGGCTGCTCCCTAAAAGCTATGTCATGCAGTACTAGTGCCTCACAGCATTTACCCCTCAGCTATGGCTGTTTTCTGGCCCCAAACTCTCTCAGAGGACAGAGAAGGGCCTGGACGTTTTGTTAAAGACCACTGGGAAGTTCCCACCATTCAGTCACTGTGACGTCTGTCCTGCTGGCTGGTCCAACAGCATTAGGTACCTTCTCCCACCTGGGTGTGCAGGTGCTGTGGCTCTGGGTGGCAGCAAGGTGAGGAAGGAATGTTGGGCTGGACACACCTTCATGTCCCATCTGCACAGGTAGCTGAGGGTCCCAGAGTCCCTACCTGCAGAGCAGGAGGGTCGAGCAACCAGGGTTCCAGATGCTATCTGTAGATCCTCAGGGGGCCCACCCAGCAGGCAGGAAGGAGCAGCAGCCATCTTGGAGGGACAGGTGTGGCCAGTGGGGCCAAACTGCATTCAAGTCACATGCTGTAAGGAGTCCAAACAGGAAATAGACTAGGGGATCCACCGACCAAGGACACCTGAATCAGCAAGATGCAGATCAGGGTCCTTCCTGAGCCCTGGAGCCTTGACCAGAGCAGCCACTAACATCACCTAGTCTCCCAGGGGCAATCTCCAACTTCCCAGACCCAAATAGGCCTCCATTTTCACTACTGATGATTGCTGAGAGCCATAGCCGAGTTGGAATGACAAATGGCATTTTTGGGAGTGGTTGAGAGGTGACATCAGCAAGCCATTGAGATGATGATGATGGTTATGTTAAGCTGTGTATTCAATTGTATATTAGACCCCTGCTGTCGGCCTCAGGAGCCGGCTACTTTAGAGTTGTAGAGTTCGTGTTGGTTGGGGAAGTGCCGGAGGAGGGATTTCCGGTTGGTGTGTGGTGTGTCCCAGGGGAAGGCCGTGTGGGTAGTTCGGAAATAAAGTTTGTTCCTGCTTGAGTGGCTCTTGATTTGTGCCCAGCCAGACTGCGGCAGATGATCCGACCCAATTACCTACTTATACTGACTCCTTGTCTTTAATTCTTGCTTCAACCTTTGTGCTAAGACCAATCAATGTGGAAGGAATGCCTTTCAATGATGCAGTAGGGCCAACTGGATGTCCACATGCAAGACAATGAGGTCAGAGCCTCACTTCATATCAGAGGCAAAATTAACTAAAACTGAATTGAAGACCTCTACATAAAAGCTAGAACTGTACTGCCTTTGAAGGAGAACACTTGATGACAGCCTTGGCTCTGATATCTTGGTTATGACACCAAAAGAAGATGATGAAAAGAAATGAATACATAAGTTGGACTACCTAAAAACTTGGAACTTGTTTTTTGCATCAAAGAACACAATGAACAGAATAAAAGGCAACCTACAAAAAGGGAGAAAATATTCCAGTATCCAGAATATATAAAAATTTCCTACAATTCAACAACAAAAGATTAGTGACCCAATTTTAAAATGGGCAAAGGTCTTGAAAATACATTTCTCAAAAAAACATATGTAGCCAATAAACACATGAAAAAATGTACAAAGTAACCATTATTAGGGAAATGCAAAACAAAACACAATGAGATACCATCTCATACCCATTAGGATGACTTCTGACAAAGAATGGAAAAGGAGGAGAGAAAGGGGGAACAGAAAGTTTGTGTTGGCCATGATGCAGGGAAACTGGAACACTTGAGCACTGTTGGCAGCAATGTAAAAGGTGCAGCTTCTGTGGAAACAGTGGGGCAGTTTCTCCAAAAATTAATGACTGAGCCAGGCACGATGGCCATGCTGTGATCCCAGACTCAGGAGGATCCAAGCACCAGCCCAGCCTGGGCAGCTTAGTGAGACCCTGTCTCAAAGTAAAGATAAAAAGATCTGGGGAATGTGGCTTAGTGACCCCTGGGTTTGGTTGCACATTTCCACTGATAGATGACCACATAACAGGCCATCACACCTTCTTGATTTACTCGGCCTTGAAAAGGAAGGACATTCTGACACCTGAAACAATTTGGGAGAAGCTGGAGGACATTATGCTCAGGGAAGTACACCTGAACAGGACAAGAGCTATAAAGTTCCACTCGGCCGAGGTCCACAGAGTCGTTGGATTCATAGACAGAGGTGGAAGGGGTTTTCAAGATTAGGGGAGGAGGAAAAGGGAGCTGGTATTTAATACAGGCAAAGCTTCAGTTTTGGAAGATGGAAAGTTCTGGGGATGGCGGGTGACAATAGTCACACAGCAAAGTGAACATTCTTAATGCCACTGGATTGTGTACTCAGACATGGTAAGCATGATGAACTTCACGTGTACCAGACATATGCAGATAGGCAAGAATCCCCTTACCAACCCGTCCACCAGGCAAGGTCTGCCTCTCAGAGGCACAAGGGGCAGCCTCCTGAGCCTCTGAGGAACCAGACACCAGTCAGATAATGTCACATGCACTGGCACATGAGAGCCAACGTGAACTCGTGAGCTGCACTTAATGTTGAGAAGCCAGGAGTGTGGCTGGCTCTTGACCTTCGTGTCATGACAAACTCTGACCTTGCTACTCACCCTCCAGGCAGCAGGGAGGCCCCTGGTTGTCAGAGGATGTGGAAGCTCAAAGAATCTGGCATGAGCCCATGGCAGGGACAGGATCCCTTATCTCCCCATCCTGACCCCGGTTCCCCTCCCTGCACCTGCTAACACCACCTCTATCTGGATAGTGGGCTCCAGGGGTGACCAGGTGATGGCACAGGAGGGACAGCCTTAGCTTTATGTGGACTGTTTCCCCTCAGGAAGGGCCCTCTGAAGTTTGGTGGGAACTCCAGGGTGGAGAGTGGTTTGTTTCTTCATTTCCGTGCTCAGACAAGGTGCCAACCCATGCACACATCATCCATGGCAGGAGGGTGTTTGATCTTGAGGACACAGGAGAGGACTTGCTGCAGGTCTCAGCAGGCCTGGCCTCTCCAGGCCAGTGCCTTGTCCATTACTGTCCCTGGCTCACTCCATCCATCCACACTCACTCCATCCTGACGACCAGTTGAGTGGACAACAGGAGAGCGAGCTGCCTAGAGCATCCTGGCCACATCCCATAGCCACCCCGGCACTGGGGGATGCTAACAGCCCTCAGCCTCTGCAGCTGCTGTGAACACCCTCCCAGCAGCTGACAGGTCCTCTGTGGCATGACCATACTGCCCCCACGTGGCCCAAGGCCGTAGGTGTCCCACTGGCTGTGAGGGTGCTGCGGGAGGAGGCCAGCGATGCATTTTACTGGGTGCATTTCCCAGGTGTCCTGGTTCTTACTGCTCAGACCCCACCAGGAGCCTGCTCAGGGGTATGCAGAGGGTGGGTGGGGCTGGGGGCCCTACTGCACTTCAGGTAGGCTCTGTAAGCCCCTGCCTTCCCAGAACTTCCAGGGAACAGTGGTGGATGCCCCACCTCAGTCCCCAGGCCACTGGCCACCATCTCCACTGGCTGAACATTCTACCCCAGCCATTCTGAATTCCTGAAAGTAGTATTGCATTCTCAGGTGTGCAGCACAGGGACTCTCAGGTGTGTGGTGGAGGTGTACCCAGGCATAAGAGCAGGGAGATGAGGCCGAGTAGGCTGATCATGGGGCCTGTGGGGCTGAGACGAGGAGGGAGCACCCTCCACAGGCTCCTCCAGTAGCAAGGCAGTAGGGCTGGGACCCTGGAGGAAGTGGAGAGACTGGGGCTTTAACTAGATGGCAGTCAGGTGCCCATGAAACAAAGAAGCGGGCAATGCACACTGAACTCGTGGGTCCGAGGTGTGAAAGTTGACCTCACTGGACGGGGGTGGGGTCAGCTGCTGGTCTCGGTCACAGCTTGTCAACGTCCAGGAGGCAACCATCATGGATGTGAGTAGAAATTTTCATGATCCCCAGGAAACCCCACAATGGAGTCACATAAAGCCCCACAGGCCCCTTGGCTAGTGACATCTACAATGCCACTCTGCCACCACAGCCCCTAATGATCCCAACAACTAGATACCAGACAAGAAACCCTCACCCTCCAGGTCCCATCCTAGGCCAGCACAGGCCCCAGTGGACCCCATGGACACCCAGTTTCTCATCGGTGGCACCCACAAGAATCCAAATGTCCTCACGTCCTCCCCACAGGTCTGACTACACCACCCATCTCCTTCACGCAAAGCTCACAGGTGAAGGGCCCAAGTCCTCCAGTTGGCATGGGGCCGCTGGGAGTGGCCTCACCTCTGTGGGACACCTCGTCTCCCTGTCTCATGCCTGTCCTGCTGGTCCCATCGGATGCAGCTTCAGGCACGGGTGTCTAAGATGATGGATGCTGGGGAAGTGGGCACATTTCTTCCCTGTTTGATGAGGAGCTACAAGTAGGCCTTGAGTCTGTACCTTTACTTTATTGCTTGTGTTGCCTGTTCCCATGAATACAATAAACTCCTTTTAGAAAAGTAAGGCACGTGAAAGCCTCGGTGCAAGTTCCATTTCACTTAAAAATTCTATTGGCTGATCAAAGCATTTCCACTACAGAACTGGAGATCGAGGAAAGCACATGATGCATTTTGGGAGCAGAATACCTGAACCATTATTAGGTTTCGCCTCATGGCACAATTAGCAGGCCAGCAAACCCAGTGTTTCTTAGGTTGACATGGCGGCTGCTACGACTGCAAAGCCCTAGTCAGCTCATCCACATATGTACAGCCAGGTCCCCAAGTGTTAACCACACAAGATCCGACAGAAGAACAGCATCTAACTGCATCTGGGTCCCCATTTGTTACAGGGAAGGAATTTGGCATTTTCAGTCTTTTCTCGTATGATGTGCTGCTGTCCACGAGGCGTGCATTATACAATGCTGAAGACCATGGAGAGATACTGCTCATAGGACACCTGAATCCAGCCATCTTGATCCGTGTCGTAACGTCTGAATATGTCCGTCAACCTCTGGGAAAAGAACAGGCATTTAGAGCTTGGTGTGTGCTGAACAGAAGGACAAAATGGGACATCTGGAAACACAACCTCAGAATCACATGTCCCTCATCCCTGAGAGGGACATGGGTGATGGACACCCATGCCAGAGGCACAGGTGGAAGCAGCCTCAGCACTGTCTCCGGGCCAGTGGAGCCTGAGGACATGGGATGAAGGGTAGGGCAGGCCTGGCCCCACTAGACTCCAAATGGGTACTTCCTCCCATTCTGGGTCATGGGCTGATCAAAGTTCAGAAGCATCCCCATGGGTGGCTCCTCCCGAGGGCGCATCTTGGTGGTGAACTGGGCCAGGGAAGACAGTCCTAACACGGGCTCCTACCCTGGAAACCAAGCCCAGCAGGGGAGGGCCAGCCCCTCTAGCCCCCCCACCTTCTGCTTGACTTGCCCCTGCCCTCCAACAGCCCGAGGGCCCAGGCCAGCCAGAAGCAGAGGGACAACCTGAGAGTGCCACTCCAGAGGTGGACTCAGCAGCCCGACACACTCTAAAGAATGCAAGGACAGGACAAACAGGCACAAGGGAATTCTGTATGACAAAAGAACCTGACAACCCCAGCACCCTGAGGGTCAGCCACGCCTGCCAGTCCTATCTCCAGGACACCAACTGCGAGTTCCTATGTGAGAACTGCTAGCACAACACAAGCGACAGTCATGCACTACCAGGTGGCTCCAGTCAACAGTGTGCAACATGTGGCCAGGGCCACGCTGCTTTGGTTCTTTTCTGTTCTGTGGCCCTAAGAACTGAACCCAGGGCCGCACACATGCTAGGCGAGTGCTCTAATGCGAAGCATGCCCCAGTCCTTATTTTATTTTGAGACCGGGCCTTGCTAAGTTGCCAGGCTGGCCTTGAACTTGTGGTCTTCCTGCCAGTCCTCCGAGTTGGTAACAGGTACAATTTGGACCCAGTGTCTCACAAAGGTCCATGCGTTGAAGGCTTGACCCCCAGGCATGGCCAGATGGGGAGGTGATGGAACCTTCAGGAGATAGGGCCCAGTGGGAGGAAATGGGCTGATTGGGGTGTCCCCTTGCAGGGGACATGGGGATACCAGTCCTGCCTTCCCTTGCATTCACTTCACAGCCATCACAAGATAATTCCTCTGCCATGCACTCTTGCCTCCCCATAGTCCCAAAAGCCACAGAGACAAGCAGACAAGGCCTGAGTCCTCCAAAAACTGTAAGCAAAAACAAACCTTTCCTCTTAAGTGGGTTTATCTCAGATATTTGTTACATAAAAGAAAGCTGACTGCCACAGTGGCTAACCTACCTAGCCTAGGTGTGCAGCAGGCTCTGCCCTCCCAATGGTGTATTGCTCAGAACATGTCTCTCTGTTTAGTGATGTTTGTCAGTACAAGAGAACACCAGCAACAGCTAACTCTGACTGAACAATGGGAAGCCTGGGCCTGTAGCTGAGAGGCAGAGCACCTGCCTAGCATGTTTCAGGCCCTGGGTTCCATCCCAGCACCGCCCAACAAAACAAAATGCAAAGAACACAGATAATTTTCCTTTTAATTTTATTTGTATTTTTCTAAGATTTCTATAAGTTTTCATGTTTTTTTTTTTTTTTAATTAATTTTCAAAAAACTCTTTTTTTGCAGTGCTGGGGATAAAACTCAGGGCCTTATGCATGCTGGGCAAGCACTCCACCACTGTGCTATATCCCCAGCCCTCAAAAGCCTTTAAAAAAAAAAAGCAGATGAAGGAAATCATTCTGATAAAATTTTTACTTATGGGACATGGCTTTTGCTTTTAGATTCTCCCCTTCTAACATTCCAGGGTGAGTGTTGACCCAGAACTGACAACATCCCCCAAAGCTACAGGACACGGGTCTGGGGGCAGAGAACTCCTAGTGGGCCGGGGTCCTAGCGGGACCCCTGTTGCTGAGAACCCAAAGGAGACCTTCACCAAGGCAGCAGAAGGGCCAGATGTTGACTTACAGAACAAATTAAAACCCTGACCCCATAGCACTTCAGAGAGTCCAAAGGACAGCTCACATTGCACCTCTTTCTTGGATGTTCAGAGGACATGGGAAGCACAACCCAACATCAGGGAACACTGAGTAGCAGGCAAAGGCAAGGCTTTCCCCCTCCAAATCAGAGGCATGAGAGCCGGCAGACCTTTCTCCGACCCTCAGTGAGAACCTGTTAAAGAACCTGGAGGCTGCGCTTAGCTGACCAAAGGCAACACACTTTAACTGATCTATCATTTAATGGGAAAAAAAATTAAGAACAATTACCAAAATTCTACATTATGTCTAAAAACCCAATGCCATCAATGTCTCTCAATGATTCCAGAGTCAGCAAGGAGTGCCCTCAGTCTGGACTCCAACTGGGGGAAGAGGGAAAGAGGACTGAAATGGAGTTCATCAAATTCCATGCATGCGTGATTTTGTCAAAATGAACCCAACTACTATAAATAAATACGATGCTTTTAAAAAAAATTTAAAAAACCCCAAAACAAAAAAGCAAAAAGAAACTCCTATACATGCCTTATACATTTCATGGAAGGCCAGGTATCCTGCTCTGGTGTGAACCCTTCCCTGCTCCTGCCCAGCCCCCACAGAGCCACTCTGTCACCTGCAAGACAATGCAGCCCTGGATGAAGTCATCAAAGGCAATCTGCCCTCGTCCTTGTCTGTCAAATTTCCGAATGAGGATGTCGTGGAACTGGTCAGACAGCCGGTAGCCTGGGAGAGGAAAAGTCAGAGTCAAGATGGGCAGACGAGGTAGGAGGAATGCACCAATGCTCATGCCCCCTGCCTACTCGCCAGCCTCCCCACAGCAAAAACTGCCACTCCATTCAATGCACCCTGAGAGCTGAAAGACACTGCCTGACCAATCATTCCAAAACACATTTAGTTTCCAGGACTACGATGTGACTTACCTAGAGACCAGTGCCCTCTCCCTGTAGGACAACCTATTGTTCTCCTGAGCACAAGCATCTGCTGGCTAACTGCACCCTCCCCACAGGGCAGCCAGGCATGGCAACCCGAGCCCCTGGAGCACCTCACTAGTCTGCCAATCTATCGAAGCCCCGAAGGACGTGCTGCCCTGGCTGCTTATTACCAGAGAGCGCTCCGAGAGCTAAAATACCACAGAGGGTTCCAGTGAAACAAATGAAGACATGAGGAAAGGGGAATGACAGGGCACATGACATCAGGGAACTGAGGACACAAGGAAAGTCGGCCTCACCAAGTTCAAAATCCCCAGGGTCACTGAGCCCTGATTCCTCTCCAATTTACTGAGCATGTTTGGAGAAGGTCTCCAGTGGAGAGAGGGTCTGAAGGAAAGCGGAGGAACCAGATGTAGACGGAGGCACAGGAGGACACAGCTCACATGCTTCCTTCTTCACCCCCTACTACCTGCAGCTCACCTGATTCCTTCCCTCACCCCCCACTACCTGTGTGGCCATGGTATCCTTACTGATTCAGAAGACAAGATCCAGGTGCCAATATATTTTTACCGGTTTTCAGTCTTGTTGGGGTCTTTGCAAGGATATGCACACCTATTGTCTGATTGAATCTCACAGTTAATTACCTGTATGAACACTTATTCATCATTTCACTATAAAGACTCAAAACACACAAACATGTTCATAGTACCTTCCAGAGCACTCAGGGGGAGCTGGGATTTAAGTACAGGACCACTAAATGAGTCCCTGCAGGTTGAGTGGGACCCCCAACTGTCATCAGAAAGAGAGCAAGTAGGGAACAGTTGCACTCATCTCCTTACACCTATCAATTACCTGGCAGGTGAGGCAGCACCCCTGGCTGAGCCCTGACCTGATGAGGATGGAGCCTGGAACACGGCCACAGGGCACTGCAGATCCACGGTGTGGATGGGGTGACAAGAGCCATTGCTGATTTCCTGCCAGGGCTGGGGAAGGCCAATGAGATGGGAACAAAGACACAGAATTTGCAGTCTCAACATTGAATTTCCAGAAACAACTCCACAGATCCTGGAATCAACTCCAGGTCTCTGGCACTCTTGCAGGGAAAGCAAGAACAGAGAAAGATGGGAAGAGCAAGCAATGAACAGAATGACCAGGAAAAAAGGCTCAACTGGAGGACAAACCTGGTTGTGTGGGAGCCAGGAAGCACTCTGCACATGGCCACCACCCAGTCAGGCCTGGCCAGCAAGACGTGGGGGCAAGGGCCACCTTGCAGACCCAGCTGCCCACCTGGGGAGTACCTTCTCTCCACAGGATGAGGGCTGACTCTGGAAATACTGCTCTTGAACCAAACAGCTCTGACTGCAACATACATCATCCATTCCGGTTCCAGCTAAGCTGCCCCTACCCAAAAGGGCAAGGTCACCTGAGGCCTCCCAGCCTGTGAGAAGCAGCAGGAGGACAATTCCATACCAGCGGGGCACACCACTGGGAAGTGTGGACCCTCTCTGGACAGACCAGGTGAAGCAGGGGCTGCGGGGTCTGAGTGAGGCAGTCCTTCTCACCTCTGCCAAGCCCACTCTCCTAGAGCCCCCAAGGCAATAGTGGCCTCCTGGAGAGGGGATAGGAATACGCCTCCTGTGTCTACTTCCAAATAGCCATTGGTGATGCAGCAACCCAGGAACTAACATGAGGAAGATACCACCAGAAACTGCCCAGTGGACACTCCTGGTCCAGGCCATGCAGCCTGTGGGTCAGATGGTCAGCACCAGTCCAGAGTCCCCTGCCCATCATCAGCCCCACCACCAGGAATAACATGACCTGGGAGAAACTGGACAGACAGCAGTGATCACCAGTGGACAAGGAAATAGGAGGAAAGTGAAACCATCGGTGGCCAGTATGGCACCAACCAGACGACGCCATGAGAAAGGAGATGGGGCTGCTGGTCAGGCACAACGGTCGTAAAAACGCTGTTAACCTCGTAAGATGCACTGCTCACACGGACCTCCTAGGCAGGTATCCACCTAATCCAGCTGCAGAACGAGGGATGCAGGGGACACGAGCCTCAGACTTGTGCAAACAAGATGACCATGTTCCTTTTCATGGAAGAAAAGGGGGGACAACCCTGGAAAACCAGAAACCAAACTCAAGAAGAAATTTGGCAGGACCACCAGAGAGGTACTACACAAGACACTGCTCCTCCAGAAAGCACCCGGGAAGCCAGAGGACTCTGGGTCTGCCTCTGAGGCAGCCTGTGCTCCTGACCAGCCACACCCTCACCACGACTACAGAAACAGAGGTTCTAAAGCATCCTTGGCTTGAACAGGTCACAGCGAGTCTGAGAGGCTGAGGAGCACCATTCACATCAATTTTTCCACTGAGTTCTAATGACCCAGTGGTCACTGTGCTAAGCAAAGCTCCAAGGCCTCTAGATGTGGGGCAGGCTGACATTCTGTGGTACTGAGACTGCACATGGGCCAGCTTTGTCCCCAGCGCCATACGGCACTTGCCCCACTGGGCTGTGCTGGGCCTCCTGTGCCTTCAGTGGCGCTCTCTAAGCTATGCGGCCACTCTGCCTGGAGACCCTTCTTCCACCACGCCAGGAGACAGGCCAGCCAGGACTTCACCAGGCCCCCACACAAAGATGCAACAAGATTGTGTGTATCCCAAATTCTAACCCAGAGCTGTCCTGTCCAAATCCTGCCTCACAACCCGTGAGTTCTCAATCTTTCCTAAAATCAGCCCTGTGGACAAGTTCATGAGGTGAGAAGGGAGAGGGGGAGGAGATGGCCATGAGCCACATGCTGGGAGAAGAAGTGGGGAGAGGTGCAAGAGCTATGTTAGCAACCACAGGAAATACCGAACTTGAGCATCACAAGACTCCAACAGCACAGCACTGTGGACTGTGGTCTAATCTTTCATATTTTTCCTAAAGAACACTTGTAAGTGAGCACAGAAAAGTTTGGTAACACAGACCAGATGATGACAGCACTAAGCAAAATTGCTCTAGATAATTCTAGGTGGAACTATGAGCAGCTGTGGGCTGGTCCCAAACAGCTTGGTGTTTTCTTTGTAAGTAAAAATCGCAGCTTCCTTTCAGGCCCAAGATCAGTTCTGGAACCCTTGGGTGAGCTCTGGACAAGTACTCTGAACACTCAAGAGAAGCATGGCATGCTGTCACATACCTGCACGCAACAGGAGTGTGCACATGCGGACACATGCCACATAGACACACAGCGCGTTTGAGAATGGGCATGTGCTCTAACTCTCCATTGAGGCACAGTTTGGAAGGACTGAGAGTTAGAGCTGATAACTTACAGAATTGCCTCTTAGGGTCATTTTATCACTGTGTGTTTTGATGCATCAGGAAGCATAAACTGTCCCACACCACTTTATCACTTCCACTTGAAATTGTTTCAAAAGCCCCATTCTCAATTTTGTTCATCAAATCACCCCATAGGAAAAAAAAAACTGAAGGTTTGCATAGCCCTTATCTCATTTTGGATGAAAAACTGAACAAAAGACTACACGTCAAATATATACAATAAATACTATCAAAATATGACACTGTACAATGTAACATAAACAGAAATTTCACATGGACTGGGTTAAAAATCTGTAAGTTGAACAAAGTAAAATAAAATTCAGGGGCTCCTAGGTTCCAAAATGAAATATGCTACACAATCAAGACAAGTGAATTACCAAAACCTGAGAGTGCTTGCTTGAGCTCGTTCTTGTCGATCATTCCAGAGTTGTCCCTGTCATAGGTGCGGAAGACATTCTGCCAGTCTGTGATGTACTTCCACACGCCTGTGAACTCGCTGAAGTTCACGCCAGCCTTGTTCTCCCGGTCAAACATAGCTAAGGCAGAGGGACAGAGTATCAGTGCTGAGACAGAGGAACAGTGTCAGGCAGGTCTCTGAGCTGTCCTTCAGAATGCCAGCGTGGGGCCAGCCTGCAGATCACTGTGTGCTAGCTCACAAACAGGACTTGGCTGAATGGGGCCCTGCCTGGTGGAGGCCTAGGGGACAGTCACCCAGCCCTGGTCCCAGAATAATAATACGCAGACACAGCTGTGTGGCAGACAGTGGGTGGAATCACAGTAAAAGTCAAAACAACACTTTCCACTGAAGTAGGCTCTGGAAAGCAGACTTTCTGCTTGTGCTCGCCTCACCTGAGGTCACCAAGGTGCAGAGGTCCAGGAGCCCCTGCTCCTGACTCCCAGTCCCAAAAGACGGTAAACTCTGCCACCCCTCAGGAGCTAGAAACAGTCCTCCAGGGACAAGGGGAATCTATTCTAGTTAAAAAGAGACCTAGCCTACTCTCCCATTAGGATTTAATTTTTTTAAAAAATAAGTCCACATTTTTCATTAAAAAAAAAAAAAAATCAGTGTAATTCCAGGTCCAGATAATAAGAATCATTGAATACAATTACATGTTACTGCAAAATGGCTAACAAATAAAACAAGTCAGTCTGAAGTGCTGCTATTTAGAAAATGATAAAATTGCCTGTTGTTTTAGGAGACTAAGGCCAGACTATAGGAAGAATGCTCCTGGATCATATAGAAGTCCATTCAGGTCAGTAGCACATCCCATCATCAAAGAACATGTGAGGACTGAGCATTCAGATTCCTCCACACAGTGCAGGAGCATGTTTGTAACGATGGGCTGTTTTCAACATCACCGCCCCAAGCGTGGACTGCACAGAGGTGTGGTAGCGACATGCTGGTGCGTGCCACTCCAGCCTGCTTCTGTACCTGGCAATGCCAACGAAAGCCACCCAGCGGAGGCTGAGCAGAATAGCAGCTTCCAGGCCAGCCTCTGGCAGGGAAGTGCACATGCCCATCCCTGCTCCATTGGCATCTTTCCTGGTGCGGAAGGCTGCATCCCTGCCAGCACACCCGTGCGTTACCTCAATGTCTTTACCCACAGCAAGATGCAGTGCCTGTGGCTTACACCACGCACCCTGCAATACAGCACTAAGCTCACAGACAGAGAGGAACCCAGAAGGAGAGGCACAGGACCCAAGGTTCCATGTCAAAGGCAACCAGGAAGGGAACTACATCCTTGGAAGAGTAGAATAGAGAAAAAAATCATCTCTCAGAACAGGAAATCTTCTCCAGAAACTGGTGGAACAGTGAACTTTCCCTGAGACTGTGTGACAGTGAACCCTTCCCTCTTGGATCTGGAGCTCAAGTTCCTGCTACTTCTGTAGCAAGGGAGACTCAAACTGAGAAACCCACACCCTGGCTGCAGAAATATGAATTTTTTTCTGGAGGATGTATTCCCAGATCAAGCTTGGTTTACACACATTGAGTTCAGCCACATACGAACCCACAAAGCAAATAAAAATACTAAAATACTAAGGAAATTAGCCATGCATGAGGTTCAGCAGGAATAACAGTCAGACATGGATCACCTTCTCAAGGATTCAGGAGTGTCAGGAACACATGGTGAAGTAGACAAGTTTAACAAGTAACCCCCTCTCACAGTGCTGGGGACTGAACCCAGGGCCTTGAGCATGCCAAGTAAGTATTCTACCACTGGGCTTCACCCCCAACCCTTTTTATAGTTAAGCCAAGTCTTGCAAACTTGTCCAGGCTGGCCTCAAAACTTGCAATCCTCCTGCTTCAGTCTCTTGAGCAGCTGGAGTTATAGATGTGTGCTACCATGCCTGGCAAATACTTAATTCTCCAATAAAAACATTTATTTAAAATGTAAGAGACCATAACATACAATATTCAAAGAAATAAAAGAGAGAATCATAAAAACCAGCAATAAGAGACTATCAAAATTGACTATTAATAACTATATAATAACTTTAAAAATTCATTATAGTAAAAAATTAACTATATAATAACTTTAAATTTTTTTTTTAAGAGAGAGAGAGAGAGAGAATTTTTATTTATTTTTTAGTTTTTCGGCGGACACAACATCTTTGTTTGTATGTGGTGCTGAGGATCGAACCTGGGCTGCACGCCTGCCAGGCAAGTGCGCTACCGCTTGAGCCACATCCCCAGCCCAATAACTTTAAAAATTTTATACACATACTACTTTTAGAATTCAAAAATTGAAAATGCCAGTTAAACCGTAAATTAAAACCAAAAACTGCGAAAGCTGTATACACAGAGGTGAGAAGTCCAGAGGCAGGATGTGGCGTACCAGGGCCAGCACCTCCTGAGTAGACTCCAGAAAGCACAAGCTTATCTAGCAGTTCCCAGGGGAGCTGGTCTGTAATACTTACAGATGATCGACCTGACAGTCACTGGGTTAAACGGGGTCCATGTGCCTGCAAACAAACATAGCAACAATTACACCAGTGCCTTCCCCCTACCCCTAAAGAGGCTCTCAGCAGGAGCCTGGCTTCAGGAGCACCATAAATCTTCCCGTTGTCACAACTAGGAGGAGCCCAAGCCCTGAGTGGGCAATATCCCATGTCCTGCCAGACATGCAAGCTATTTATGACCACCAAGCTGGACGCTAACTCTCTGAAGTTCTGGCTGAGAGTGTTTCTGGGGATCATAGACACAGCTGACCAACTCTCTAAGATAAGACACATGGTCACAGCTTCTTACGCAGAGGAGACACAGTAAAAGCAGCAAGGGAAAAGTGGATGGGAAACCAGATGTGAGCCTCCAGAGTCTAGCCAGAGCCTGCTCAACTGCACCTGTGAGAGCTGCCACAGGGCCACTGTCAAGGACACTGTCCAGGGCACTTCATCTTTCTCCAGGGAGACAGAATTAACAAGTAGTTCCATTATGATCTACTTGGAAGTCTGCAAAGAGATTGTCTTAAATATACGACAATAATTAATTCTGACCATCCTGGATGAGTCTAAAAGAGAAAATCCCATTAAAAAATTTTATACCCAGATCAGATATATTTGAATACATGAATAGGCCTCCACACACTGGGTTACAGAATAAGGTCCTTGGGTAAATATTTGAGTAGAAAAACTGGTGGTAGAAAACATGAAAATTCTGTTCAACATGAACAGAACATACTCCTGGGGGTTCAGGGCTTACCTGGGGCCAGTCACTGAGCTCCATTTGCCTAGAGACAAAAGCAGGTGTTTGCCACAAATCGCCACCTGGTACAAACCACCCAGGCCAAGAGGCACAGCTCAGTTCACAGATCTTGGCGAGACAAAGCACTCTTCCCAAACATTCTAGGAGCTCAGTTCCCAGGAGACAGATGAGGGCCAGTCACCCAACAGGCTCTTCTTAGGAACATGGGTAGCCTGTCTGCTGAGCTGACCCTACCTACCCAGGGATCAAAGCACAGGTAGACCTCTGTTCCATCACCCATGAAATGGGACCTCTGTTGGAGAAGAACGGTGATGTGAATGGATAATTATTCTATAGGAAATTGCTGCTTGTATGGTCTAAATTATCTCAATTCTTTTAGGATGAACTAGAAAGCTATTTGGTAAAATGTCCTTAAAAGAAGGTAAGTTTTTTTTTTTCTTTCAAGTAGTTAAAAAGTGCTCCTTCAAATTATAACAATGTCATATTAAGACAAACTTACTTCAAAAGCACAAAAAAATGGGCTTGAGAAAAATTCATTTCTCATTATCCCAAGAAATAATGTGGAAATAAAAAATAAAAAACACATACTACCCTCAGGACAGTCTGCGGCAAGCTGTTTCACAGGGCCAGAGAACACCTGCTCTGTGCTGCTGCATGCCCCATGGCCACAGCCCTCCCTGCGGTAGCCCTTGCAGCAGCTCTGTTGTCCATCACCACTGGAGCTGGCTCCTAAGCCAATAGTGGCAGCAGAGACACAGCCACTGTCCTGCGGTGGCACCCATCGACACTCTAGCTGGCTCTTGTCTCCAAGCATGAGGGAGGCACTTTGACTGTATTTCCTCGATTTGCTCTCCCAGAGGCTGTGAGGACACTGACGCTGGCAGGTTAAATACTTGTTCAACTTCACACTACTGAAACAGGGAGAGCAGGATGTGGATCCAGGCAGCACCAGGGCCCAACTGAGCCCTCCAGGGTAGACAGGCTGTCCTGCTAGTGAGGGTGAACAACACCTGTGAAAGGTTCACACAAGACACAAGATCTAAAGTGATCTTGTATCTTGGTCAGTATTCTGGAACAGACAAACAAAGAGACACAAAAGAGACCATAAACCTTTACCAGTCCTGGTAAAGAGGCCATAAAAAGTGTCCTCTCTGATGCACGCCTCAATAGGGCTCATATGGCCTTCCACCACACATGCACAGCATGTTGTGAAGAAAACCATCCATTCCTCACTTGGAAAGTCTGAGGCCAAGATGTGCTAAAGTGTGGCCTGCTAGATAGCAGATGCTCTTGAGGCCTTTCTAGTAGTAACCCTGCCTTGCTTCTCCTCAGAGTAGAAGGAGCACTGGAGACATCAAACACAGTTGAAAAGGGTTAATGATGACCAGAGAAGAGAAAAATCAATAAGCACAATAGTCAGGGCAGAGATAATGCAATCCGGCTGCCCAAACAATCTAAATAAACGTGTGTGAAATGATAACCTAGTGCCTGAGGTCCACATAGGCTGGATGCAGGGGAATGGTGTCTATGGCATCTGCCATTCTGAGGTAAGTGTGTCACGCTGAAACCCATGTTCTCAGAAATGAACACTAAATACCGGACACATGCCAGTGGCAAGAGCTTCTCCTCAATGCTGCCAGGCAGTGTCCAGCAGCCTAGTGTTGCCCACTCCCTCATCCAACCAACTACAACACTGAAGTGCTTCCTACTAACAAAGCCAGACCTTTTAACATTTTTGTCACACCTTAAAACTGTCCCTTTACCCAGCTTAAATTATATGCCTCTGGAAAGACAAGTGTGTTAGTTACCAGTGACCAAAACACCTACCAGGAAGAACAACTTAGGGGAGGAAAGGTTTATTTTGGCTGAAAGTTTCAGAGGTTTATAATCCATAGTTGACTGACTCCATTGCTATGGGTCTGAGATGAGGCAGAGTATCATGTGAAAATGCATGGTGGAGGAAAGTCGCTCAGTTCATAGCAGAGGGTAAGCAAAGAGAGAGAGGAAAGGGTCAGGGACAGACGTGGGGAAGGGCATAACACCAGCACCCTATTTCCTTCAGCTACACCCCACCTGCCTATAGTTTTTACCATCACCCAGGAATCCATTCCAATTATTAATTCATCACATGGATTAATGCATTGATGAGGTCACAGCCTTCATGATCCAATCATTGCACCTCTGAACATTTGCTGCACTAACACATGAGCTTTTGGGGGACATTCCAAATCTAAACCATAACAGCAAGCCTTAACTATATTAATCAGAAAAGTTGGCCGTATCTGAGGAATCATGAAAGGCAGTTAACAAAGAAAAATGCCTCCAAAGCTACTACACTTCAGCCATCAAGAATGACTCCACAGAGTTCCCAACACACCCTATACAAGGGCCACCATCCTCCCAGCCCCTAAATGCATAGTATTCCCCACACAGTTAAGAACATCTGTCATGATTCTGCTGCCAATGCCTCCAATTTCTTCACTTCCCAATTTGGGCCTAGAGTTTCAGCAATTCCTAAGCAAAAGTGCTATGTAGACCATCTCCAAATTCTTCAATAATTACCTAGTACTCTCGATGACCCTTTCCAGAGGAGTCACTAAGATTCTGAGAACATTCAAGGACCTTCAAGACACCTGAAGGATTTCTGTTGCACAAAGCTACACTTCCCACCCCTCACTCAGAAGCAACACCCTGGCTGCTGTTTCCAGAAACCCTGTCTCTATGCTCCCCTGCATCAACTCGATGGTGTGCGGAGCAGAAGCAGTGATGAAAACCAGGAAGCCACCAACCGGCAAGTCAGAAACACCTCTTCCATGTATAGGTTATAGTAATTTAGTCTGAATGACTCCTCTGTACTTGGAAAAATAAATTCCAGAAGGGAAATTGCTTACTGTGAGAGGATCAGGCTTCGACTCACCATTGGATAGCGCCTGCTGAAGCTCACTGTCCGATATCACCCCACTCCTGTCTTTATCAACTCTACAAAATCAAGAAGACCAGGAAAGTTGGTGATGAAATGTGCAGGAAAAGCAAAATATGGCAGAAACAAACTATCTGTCCCATTACTTTACATTAGTTCTGGGACATTCCTCAGGTAGACCTTTCACTTGGCTGTCAGAATGTCACATACCACATGCCCGCGGGGGATTAAGAAATTTTCCCCAAGACCCTAAGTGTCAGGCCTCCGGGTCTGAATTCACACCTGCACCAGTTTGTCTTTCACAAACGCTGAAAGATTCTCTGGGGCAGTCAAATCATTCCTAGGCAATGAGTCACTCGAATTACGGTCATTTGTTCAAAAGGACAGCTGGGACTTAGGACGCTGCCAACCGTCACCTGCTCCAGGGACGCAGGTCTACCTGCCCTTGCTGGGCTGCTACCCTCTTCCACAGCGCAGGGTCTGGCCTGTTACTGCCTTCCTTGAACCGAGCAGGAGCCGCCCTGCGCCCTCTGCTCTGCATCTCGTGACGGGCCCAGCGCACCCGGAGGGGCGAGGAGGGAGAGGGGCCGGGGAGGAGGCGAAGGAGGAGGGGGTGACAGGAGAGGAGCCCGGGTAGGTCGAGGGAGGAGGGCGAGGAAGGTGAGGGAGGAGGCTGAAGAACGAAGCCCGGGCGGCCCCGTCTCACCGCTGGAAGACGTTCCACAGGAAGCTCTGGTCCGGCAACGCCGCGCCCGCAGCTGGGCCCGGGCCGGAACCCGGGCCAGGGCGATAGGAGTAGGCGGCCATGGACCCTGGAACCCGCGGCAACGCGGCAAGACTCNGTGCCGGAAGTGTCCTTCCTCGGGTCCTGTGTCCCAACGCGACCAAGCCTTCGCGACCCCGTTGCCAGGCAACGCCGGGGCGTCCGCCCAGCCGGACCCGGGCTTCCGGAGCGCGCTCGGACCCGGGATGGGAAGTGATGCCCAAGGGCTTCTGTTGAGTTGATGACATCACGTTGAGAGAGAGAAAAGGGTGAACGCGAAAACCAAGGACGCCAACGCTGAAAGCTCAGGAGGGAAGGATACAAATTTCCACGTACTCGCGCTTTTCAGTTCCACCGCCCCCTTCCGGAGGTTGGTGAAGCGTGAGCCTCCGCCTTTGCACAGGTGACTTCAGCTAGCCGGAAAGGCAGCGGAGGAGTCCGGGGTCTCGGAGGGAAGAGCATCAAGGTCTCCCTTGACCCGCGCCTCCTAGACTGCGTCCTTAAACACAAGACAAGGGGCCTTCTCTCTGGGTACTAACTCTGCAGTGCAGCTTAAAGTGTGCCTTTAGCATGAATTTCCATATTGGGAAATGCGCAGTTTGGGGGTCACTCTCCTGGGTCCTTCCTGCTTATGCCGTCAGACGAACCTCCCACCCAGGCCTGTGTCTTATGCAGTTCAGGGTCTAAATGAACTCCTTTCATAGGACCACCCAGCTCTTCAATTCCTGATCCAGCGAATGGGAGCATTCGTCCCTCGGAGATGGTAAGCTTTCCTCGTGGGCTTTTACCTCACTTGCAAGGACAAGGCCTTTTATTGTCACCTGAGACTTATTCCCTGTGGACCTTGATCCATTATTCAGCACACAGGGCACAGGTATAGATCCCATCAGCTTCCACACTGTCGTCCTGTCCTGTTTGCCTTTTGCCTTTCTCGCTTGTTTACAAGGCATCTATTGAGATATTTTTTCAAATACTTAAAATAAATTAGCCTATCCTGTGGCTTTGGCATTCACCTTAACCGGCAAGTGAGGTTTTTTTTTTTTTCCCCATCATTTACTGAATTCAAGTGGCTTCTAATTTTCTCTTCTGAAATACATATTTATCCTCTCCCCCATATCTCGGCCTCCCTTTCTCTTCTCAAAACACTAACAACTAAAATTTTGTGGCTGAATGTGTTTTCCAGCAGCAATCCTCAGCCCCACCCAGCAGGTTCCTGGCTTCACCAGCCTGGAGTGCCACAACTACAGTCTTCCCTCCTAAGAGGCACAAAGGAGTGCTGTTCTGCAGTCTGGGTAGTTCATCCATTCAAGGGAAAGCAGATGCTGAGAAGAGGCTCACATCACTTTGTCTTCACCCTGGCCCACACTTCACTTGAGAAAAGTATGGCTGAGAAGTTACTGGCTTGCCCAAGGCCAAACAAGCAAAAGAGGAGGTTCAAGGCCAGATTCTCTGTACTTTTCTGGTATCTCTCAGCAGCAGCAAGGCAAGGCTGACTGAGAAGGGAAGTTAACCAGGAAGAAATTAAGGATTAAAGACATGTTCCCATATAAATGCACAAAGGATGCGTTCAGGACAGAGATGTTGCCCTGACACATTCACAAAGGAACTGTACTGAGTCACACCAGCCCTTGGGCTGAGCTGCTCTAAGCTACTGTGCCTTACAAGTCCTCTCCACAGTCCCTGTGACTTGGAGGTGGGGTGTTGCCATAAAGGTTGGGCACTACCCAAGCCCTCTGCAACAGTAAGAGGCAGGCCATTTCCTCAGGTGCAGACACCTATCTCGGATTCAATTCCTCCTAACCAGGTCTGGTCTAAACTTTCCAGAAGTCAAGAAATTAAACGAGAGATAACACTCTCCTTACATTAATGATAATCATGTCATGTACCCAGATATTTTGGGTCTTTGGCCTAATTTTTCTTTTTTGGTACTGGAGACTGAACCCAAGGGCCCTTTACCACATCCCCAGTCCTATTTATTTTGAGACATGGTCATGCTAAGTTGCCAAGGCTGGCTGGATCTTGTGGTACTGATTCAGCCTCCTCAGTCACTATGTTTACAGGTGCACACCCCCCACAGTTGGCTGACCTAATTTCTGTAAGCTGGTTAGAACATGCCTCATTTTCCTTAAGGTTCTGGGTTTCTGAGGCTTTCTACAATGCACCTGCTTGTTCACCTTGGCTTTGGCACAGCGGGCCCTCAAATGAGTGGACACCAAGTAGTTATGTGCCCTTTGTCTTTATACCTGAGGACATCCATGCACACACATTTATGTACATTTAACAAGTGGCTCTAAGCCACTTTAGCTCATTTTCTTACTCAGGTTCTCTAATAGCTGGATTGTGACACTGCATACTGATGATACTCCCCTTGCCCCCCTTATAGCCTCTGACTGTAGATTCTAGGGATAGAACTGAATGTGCTCAGTACCCCCTTCCTCTCTCAGGATGACACTTTCTCCCATGGCTTCAGTCATTATTCTTTCAGAATTCAGTATGAAAGAGAACTACCTAGCACTTTATTTTACTTAGGCTTTTGATGCTTAACCTGTTCCACAAAGGCTCCCGTGCACTTCCTTGCTCTGTCTTGAAATACGGTTCTGGGTTCATCTGGCACCATTTCTAGCCCTTACTCAGGAGGCGGCGCTGGTTCCTTTTAGTGGCAAATGATACTAGAGACCACAATCCAGATACTGTCCACTGCTCCTGGGGCATAACTAGGAAATGTGGATTTCTTTAAATGAATAAGGATGAATTCATACCTAGATTTCCTATACTTTGAACTACAGATTTTTATAAATTAATTCTTGGATTTCATTGTCTTTTTCTCAGGAAAAAATTAGTTTTAACATTAAGATAGTTATTAGCTTTAATCCACACTGCACATAATTTCAAAGGATTAATATCGATAAAACTAGTAATGAGATTACTGAATGGAATTTAGGATTACTTAGTGGCCTCACTTGTTTTTAAACTATAGTGCTATAGTTCATTAAATCTGTATAGCGTGCTGTATTCTAACATCGTGTTCTAACACTGTGTTCAAACATTTACATATTTGGAAATATGTAAAACATTATTTGGTCCCACTTCTAGCCCTGCCCCTGCATGGCCTCATCCTTCACTTTACTTTTAAGGTATCTTAAGGGAAAAAAAAAAAATATAAAAGGTGAGCAGATCTGTATTTGCTTCCTATTAAACAGGGCTCCCTTTCCTTTCCTTCTCACAGCTGCAGCACCTGCTGCACTCTGGGATAAATATACCTTCCATTAGAAATGGGCATTTTGCTGTTTCTAGTTTTAAGAATGCCACCATGAAGGATTGTGCAGTCTTTTCATTTCATTTCTCCTTTAAGTAGAACTGCTGTGTCACTGACTCAGCAAGTAAACATACATGCAGTTTTATTCTCTTCCATGACTGTAAGGTTCTGCCTTCCCACCAGCAATGCATGGATCCTTGCATCCCACCACTTCACAGGAAACATTAAGAAGGCAAACATCTGGGTGTTTGCCATTCACAGAGATGAGAAATTTTACCTCAATATAGCCTTTTATTTTTGGTCAGCCTTTTTATCAGCTTTATTGAGGTATAATTAGCAGTAGATAATGAACATATTCACCACTCATGTTTCCTTTGCCCATCCCACGTCTACAGGCAACCACTGGGCTGCTTCCTGCCAAGATACTAGTTTGCATTCTCCAGACTTCCGCCCATGGAATCACACAGTATGTACTCTCCCAGCTGCTCCTCCCAGGAGAGATGACTGGGACTCATCCACACTGCCGTGCATACCAACAGCTCACTTCTTAACACTGAGCACAATACAATGGCCCTTTTTCTGGAGGTGAGGAGACGGCTCCATTATGTAACCAACTCCTAGGTCATTTTCAGTGGCTAGATTTCCACTAACTTTCTGCTTTTATGTTTTATGGTCAAGAACCTAAAGAGACACTAACTCCATTCTATATCCAAACTTTTCTACTGAATTGTCCACCCTATTATTCAGTTTTTATTTTCTATTACACCCTAACATTCTCCAAAGTCTAGCTTAGTGTCTGGCACAAAGAATAAATAAGGAATTCAACACGTAGTTACTGGGCACTGGACATGGGAAGAAGACATACTGTGCATCTTTAATGTGACTCCATGAGGGCAGAGGACATGCGGGTCCCCACATCTACTGCCCTACAGGAAACGACTTCAAAGACAAGGTGAACCCAGTGCTGCCTTGCTTGCCTTATGAAATGCTTCTTATCAAAAGGACACTTTAGAAACAAAATCAGATTACTTTTTAGGGAAGAATTTTATAAAGAATGGATTCATATTTAAAATGAGTTGTACCTTTAAAGAGAACAGATTTAAAAGGAAACCCATTTACTCCATCAGTCTCATTCATTCAGGGTTTAGTCGCTCCAATTCTTCACAAGTTCACCTCCTGAACCACTGGACAAGAACAAGAAGTTTTCTTCCTTTGCTGTCAGGAATGAAAATTCTTCTTTACTTAAGAATACACAACAGAATTTCTGGATTTTGATGTGACAGAATAATAAGATAATTACATTTGCTAAATTACATATGCCTACAGCCAAACAGTACAGGTTTTAAATGGGTTTGGAAATATAAGAAGGGTTGCTCATTTTGTTTTGATTGTGCCCAGGATGATAAAGCAAGGGATAAAGACAGGCAAAGCTGTCCCCCATGCTGAGTCCTTACAAGCTGCTAGCCAGGGGACTGATGACATCTGCGAAGCGTATTGCTTGTTCACGAGCACAGAATCTACCATCTACCGAGACAGGTTCAACAGGAGCAGCTGCGCAAGCTGTGACACATGGCGACAGAAGCCACCTCTGCAACCCTAGGTTCAGTCAGTAGGAGCGAATGGCAGGGGGAACAGTGGCGCAGTCAGCCTCATTCAAAGTCTTGTCGATGACAGGTCTGTACTCCAGAGTGACCTTGAAGAGAAAGATCAGGGCAGGTAGAGCAAGATCCACAGATAGCCATCCCCTCTGTTTTTTCTACTTGAAAATGAGCCTTTATATACATAAATATGTACCCAAGGAAAAGTATATACACCCTTACATAACACTTGGAAAGTATTTCAAAATAATGGATTATCTCTGATGGATGTAAATGTTTCATTCTTTTTATAATTTCTAGACTTTCTAAAATGAGTATTTTATAATGAAAAAAAAGCCAACATTATTAAAAATAGGCTTATGCTGAAAGACGGCCAACTTCTGAATTAAAGACACATTAGGTTTCTATATAAGTAACAACAGACTTCACCTTAATTTCTGGAGGCCCAGATAAATGATTATAAAACTCTTAGAAGCAATGAAAAGCTTAAAGATAAAAATTACTTAATTATTTCCAAATCTTTTTTTGTTTGTTTGTACTAGGGATCAAACCCAGAGCCTTTACCATTTAGTCACATCCCTAGTTTTATTTTTGAGTCAGGGCCTCACTGAGTTGCTAAGGCTGGCCTAGAATTCAAATCCTCCTTCCTCATTCCTCAGTCTCCTGAGTGGCTGGGATTGTTGGCATGTGTCAATGCACTGGCCTATTTCTAAACCCTAAAACCCAGGGAAATGTCGAAAGGGCAGGTATGCATCAGTAGAACAAGACCTCAGCCGGGGTCTCCTGACCTGCTGCCTCTCTGCATGCTGTAGGGGGATGGGGGATGCAAAGGATGCTACCACATCTCCCAGGCTCCTCTGCAGCTGCTGGCAGGTAGGCTGGGCCATGGGAACAGAATGGGAGGAGTCTCTCCTGACCCCTGAGCTCCAGAGGAGTTTCTGGTAGTGGCTGGGTCCCCATCTCTGCAGAGTCACCATCTCTTCCCTGCCCAGGGCCCTTGCCCTGGCCCACACAAGGGAGCTGACCTTGTATCAAGTCTCCCTGAGCCAGCACAGGGAGAAGCCTGATTCAGTGTCCTTACAGTGGTGCCTCAGATATGCCAACAGTGGCCTCTCTCAGCTAGTTACCACCAAGGACATCCCTGAGCAGATGTAGCCCACATACCTTTCCAGTCTTGATGTCCACGTATGAAAGAGTGTGCTTCCTCCAATGCTCCCTGAATGGCTTCTTCTGCTGCCCCTCAATGGGCTTGGAGTAATCATATTCATCAATCCGCACCTGATGCCAGAAGTATATATTACTCACCACTCACAGAGCACTTCGTCAGAAAACCCGGAGAACATTACAATGATGTGAAGAGACCAGTCAGGTGGGGGCACCACTGACAATTTGGGGCCTGCCAAGGGTCAGCATGAGTCCAGTGTCCATTTCTACATCTTCTATGACTTCATAGGTGAATGTTGAGAATTAAATCTCATTTATGCACCTTAAAGTTTATCAAATACTTTCGCTTTTTGCGCTATACCCTGGGAAACTCCAACTTTTCTTTCCACCTTTTTTTTGGTGTGTGGTACCAGGGATTGAGCTCAGGGGCACTCAACCACTGAGCCACATCCCCAGATCTCTTTATTTAGAGACAGGGTTTTGCTGAGTTGCTTAGCGCCTCGCCATTGCTAAGGCTGGCTTTGAACTCACGATCCTCCTGTTTAAGCCTCCCAAGCCACTGGGATTACAGGCATGCCACCACACCCAGTTCTTTCAACCTTTTAAAAATATTTTAACAATTGTGTTAAAAATTTCAAAAGCTCTCAAAGAGTAGCGGAATGCTAGTGAAAAAATCCCTGTGTTCTAATAGAGTTGGCTGATGCTACTGAGGACACATGGTGGGCAAAAGATGAACCTGGGCCAGTGGCCGCAGCAGTCCCTGGGCTCTGCAGATGTTCCCAGGGATGAGCTTTCCCAGTGGGAAGGTTGAGCCTCGCACCTGAAGGCTTGTTCACCTCAGTCCTAAAGCATGCTCTGGAGAAGCTTCCATCCCTTAGGGCACACAGGGGTCATACTGGCCCATCTCTTCCTGCATCCACCTGATCAGTGCAGGATAAATCAGTGAAGCATCACAGTACATGGCAACTTTTGCTTAGCCAATTTTTTTTTGTTCATCCATGTCACCTGCACTCTCCTGAATGAAAGCCTGCATCTTACTCATGGGACCCTGGGGCTAGTGTCTTTTATCCTGCACCTGCACCTAAGCCCCTGATGTTGCCATCATCAGAGCATCCAACATGCATGCTCCACACAGACATCAATCCACTGTCAAAACACGGTACCAGAACCAGATCTGTGATTCCTTTCCCAAGCCTCAGGCACTACATCCATGGACCTGGCTGCCCCTGTGGCCGCCACCCAAGTAAGAAACAGGCTCATTCTGCTCCAACACACTGCCACAGACAGCAATAGATGCTGATTCAAAGCAAGAAAGATCCTGTGTTTCTGAAGGCAGTGAGAACAAAGGTGACAATAATTACCAGGGAAAAACTCATCTTCCTGGATTGACTTTTGGGAAAATGGAGTGAAATGCAGAGGGGAAGGGCATGTGACTGGTGGGGGCCAGAATGACAACAGGGGACAGGACACCAGGCTTGAAGTGCATCCCAAAATCACACCTTGTAATCTTCCCTGGCATGAGCACCACGTGACTCCTTCCGTGCCTCTGCCCCATAGATGGTCTGCAGAGCGCACAGCATCAGGTTCTGCAGCTCTAGTGTCTCCACCAGATCCGTGTTCCAGACCACTCCTGGAGACATACAAGGATCCATTAGAAGTAGACAGGACGCCACCATGTAGATGCTCTGGGTTGTCACTGTGGGCTCATGGCAGAGTTATTGGTCTGACCCTCAGTCACAGGAAAGGCAGAGTCAGCAATAAACAGGACAGACACCACCAGGCTCCACAAAAGGCAAGATCCTAGCTGTGCACCCAGGGCTTACCTCTGTCAAATGTCTTCAAGTGCTTCAGGTCTCCGTAAAGCTGGCTGATCTTCTCACAGCCTTCCTGCAACACGCTTCCCACACGGAACACTGCAGCATGACTCTGCATGGACTATAACAAGATACCCTTTGTAAGCCAGGCGTGGTGGCTCTGGCTGTAAACTTTTTGTTTTATGGTACTGGAGAGGGAACCCTAGGGTGCTCTACCACTGAGCTATACCCTCAGCCCTTTTTACTTTATCATCATCATTACTGTTGGTACTGGGAAATTGAAGTCAGCGGTGCTGTACCACTGAGCTACATCCCAGTCCCCGTTATTTTTTGAGATAGGGTCTGGCTAAGTTTCCCAGGCTGGCCTCCAACTTGATCCTCCTGCCTCAGCCTCCCAAGTTGTTGGGATTACTGATGTGTGTGGCTATGCCATTTTATTTTAATTTGATACAAGGTCCTGATAAACTGCCTGGGCTGACCTCAGTCTTGCAACCCTCCTACCTCTCCATCCTTTAAACCAAGTTTTTAAGTGAATCTTTTGCCCAGACAGTTAGTAATTTTCTTTAGATTAATACATAATCATAAAGTTGTAATGCACACCATCACTTAATGGTTTCTCATAAGACCCCCCACCACTCCAAAATCCTGGAATTTAAACCAAGTTTTTAAGTGAATCTTTTGCCCAGTTACTGTATTTTTATATCATTCTTATTTGTTTTTAAGTTTATTCTCTTGGAATTTTTAGATAATCTTATCTGTAAATGATTATTATTTTGTTAATTCCTTTCCAATATATACCTCAATTCTTGCAGTCTTTTCTGTGACAGCTACAGTTGGCAAGAAAATTACTTCACCTTGGAAATACATATTCTACCTTGGTCTGTTTGCTCAGGGCTAAGTCTGGCATCTGATGGTGCCTGGCACAGAGCAGTAGCCCGGCTAAGCCTTGCTTGGTGGGTACCTCTAGTGTCTCCTTGTCAAAGCACCTGCCTCACGGGCATGCAGTTTCCACACCCAACGCGGGTTGCGCTGGCTTACACCCTAACACTGCAACTGCCAGGCCCTGCAGAGCATAACCTGGCCACCTGGCCTTCCTCCTGCCAACCTGTCTCTCCTTAAGACAGAAAACAGTCCTAAGAAGAATGGTAAGTAACATTCTCTTGGTGTTGTCTGTGTCTGTCACTGGACCCCTTTCAGACAGGACCCAAGGAAAGGGCCTCTCTTCAGAAAACTTACATGCATCAATTATTGCAAGTATTTCCAGTAGAAAGAGCTCTCATTCATGGAGCAAGAATCCCTATAATAGAAGAATTTGCTTCCTGTTTTCTATAGTATTTTTATCCATCTAAGCCTATAATCCATTACAAAGCCATTAACTACATGTAGCCATTCATATTAAAATTAAAATTGAGGTTCTCAAACTAAAACTTTCACTAGGTACTCTCTAGGCCCTGTGGCCTGCGCTACCCACCATCCTGTCCCACCTCCCCGGGAACAGTGTCCACCCAGGTGAACCTGCAGAGGTCAGCCTCCACCCGATGCCCTTCTCCCACTTCCTGGTTTTGGCTAGATTCAATAGGCTCAGTTTGACAACATCTCCAGAGCAGCTGGAAACTAGGTGAGTTGACCTGATTAATTTCTGGGCAAAGAGATACAAGCACTGGGGCTGTGTTGGCCTCCAACAGGGCTTGCTGTACGCCCTCCTTTGGCTGTGACACACCTGACAGCCAGGGCAGGTCTACAGATGGAGGCCAAGCTAAAGCACAGAGTACCAGAGAAGGCCAAGTCCACAGCGCCACTGTGTCTGCCCTGGAGTGCTGAGTTATGGCCTGTGTAAAAGAGCGCACTCTTGTCTAAGTGAGGCTCCTATCCACCTGAACACACTTCCCTGATATGGCAAGGGCTATATGTCCTGCCGCTATATGTCCTCACACTATGCAGGGCGCAGGAATCTGTCCTACCTTCTGCATGCTAAGGCGCAGCTCCGAGGTTCTTATGCTCCCGTCAGCAAATCTCAACCTGTCTAGATTTGAGACAGATTCTTCCCCAGCATTTGGTTTGATTGGAGGAACTTTATCTCCTAAAAACAATATCAAAACACTGGAATTTAAAGACACTCAAATTTGTCTCAAAGGCATTCAAAGACTTTGGAAACCACAGCAGTAAATGAACCAACTGTCCTGGCCCATCCTGACCCAAGAAACCACCTACTGACCTTGAGCCCATTTTATTTACTTTATTTCATTTTTTAGTACTGGGACTGAACTCAGGGGCACTTTACTACTGAGCTACATCCCAGCCCTTTTTTATTTATTTTGAGACAGGGTCTCGCTAAGTTGCTTAAGGCCTTGCTATGTTGCTGAGGCTGGTTTAAACTTGCCTCAGTCTCTCTACTCACTGGGATTACAGTCATGCGCCACTGTGCCTGGCTAAAAGCACAATATATTCAAACTTTTTCTCCCTTTCAAAGAAGGGAATCTCATTCCCTGCTTGATGAGAAGTGGTGATGATCCTCGGCTCAAAGGGCAGTGCCACAGAGGGAGGACACTCCCTCTGAGGACAGAGAAGCTGCACAAGCACAAAGCGTCATTTGCAGGTGGCCTAAGCTGTGCCTGATTCAGGGAGCTTGTGAAGATGCTCCCTGCCCTCTGGCCATGTGCCCCTCTCCAGCTGTTTTATCAGTAGGTGGAGACTGTGCTGTTTCCAGCGTGTTGCTTCAACCCTACTGTCTAAGAACCACAGAACTAATGTTCCACAGTCAGCATCAGGACAAGGTAACAGGGCAAAGGGCCAGGGTCCTATGGGACGTCCTGAGCAAAGAGGCAAGACATCCTCCATGAGGTTGGAGGCGCAGTGACCTCCTGTTCTTGGTTTCTGGAACATACTTGCACCCCAGCACGTGGCACCTTTTTTTCTCCAGCACATTAAGCTTGCGTAAGAAGAGCCAACAACTGAAACCTACTCTCAAAAGGGAGGGGCCACAACCCAAAGTTTGCTCGCATTGTGCCTTTGTTAATAGGGGTCAGTTCTGTTTAGTTTTCAGGGTGGGACCATTTTTCCATAAGTACTCAGAAGTTATATATTCAATGATCCCTACTATTCAAAATTTCATTGCAAGTAAACAATTTATACTAGGCAAATAATGTGCAATAAAGTTCTCAAGATAACAATTTTCTAGCAGTGACTTTTCTAAGCAGAACATGACTGCCAAAAAAAAAGGAACCAAGAAACCCTTATGTTAACTACTGAGGTTCCCAACCCACCCACCAGTCTTGACATTTTGACATCACTACCACATTGTCTGGCCTCCTGCTTCCTCAAACTAGAATTCCTTTCCAGCAATAAATTATGACTTCTGGCTGAAGAGAACACATACCAGGCCTACAAGACTGTGCGATGCTCAGGGCACAGGCCCGGCCAAAGACCACCAGGTCCAAGAGGGAGTTTGCCCCAAGCCGGTTGGCGCCGTGCACTGAGGCGCAGGCAGCCTCCCCACAGGCATACAGGCCGGGCACAATCTGATCCTGGCCATTCACATGCTTCAGTACCTGTAAGAAAGATTGTGGGTGAGACAATAAGATGTCTTAAACCCTAAGTCCCCCCTCTACCTGAGCAGCTGTCTGTGCTTGAGATCAAGAAAGGGAAGTAAGAAAAGAAAAAAAAAAAAAAAAGAAAGGGAAGTAAGGATGGTATCTGTCTCCTAGGGAATCCTCTGACTGCATCCCCAAATCCCATTTGCCTCCAAACACTCTCTGTGATGGGGGTCAAAGAACCCTACATTGGCACCTGTGCCTTCCCTTCCAGGAGCCACTCCTTGAGCCCCACTTCCCACCTGACTGGACCACCATGAAGTCTCAGCTCCAACTATGTTCCCTGGCAGGTGGAACCACAGCAGAAGGAACCTTCAGACCCTTCCACTCCCTGCCCCTGCTCCAACCAGGAACCAAGCGAGTGGCGAGCTCCTATGCACCGTGCACCACTCTGATGCAATCATAAAACCACTGACTCACAGTCATTGTAAAGACAACATAATACTGCACAGGAAAGCAGTTACAAATAGAAAAACTATATCTGGCATTTTATCTATCAGCTCCACTGGCAAGGAGCTATTATTACTAAGTGAATGCAAGCCTAGAACAGAACTCCCCTACCCTGCAGCAAAGGTGATTTTAAGTACAAACCACCAAACATTAAAAAAAAAAAGAGGTCTGATATTCCCTCTAAGATCTAAGGAGACAGTAGTGGGATGGGCCCTGTTGTTACCTGCCCCTTGTAGTTGGTGGGAATCCCACCCATGTTGTAATGCACAGTAGGGAGTACAGGAATTGGCTCCTTGGTGACATCCACACCGGCAAAGATCATGGCTGTCTCTGAAATGCCAGGCAAGCGCATGGCCAGCTGCTCAGGGGGCAGATGGTGCAACTGCAGGAAGACGTGGTCCTTCTCGGGGCCACAGCCTCTGCAACATAGAGTATCTCAACATGAGGGATGAACAGCATGTGAGTCTCAACACATTTTGGGGGAGGGACTGGGTTAAACCCAGGGACACTTTACTACTGCATTACATCCTCAGCTCTTTTTACTTTTTTTGTTGTTGTTGTTCTTAAATATTTATTTTTTTAGGTGCAGCTGAACATGATACCTTTATTTTATTTATGTTTATGTGGTACTAAGGATCGAACCCAGGGCCTCACACGTGCTAGGCGAGTGCTCTACCATTGAGCCACAACCCCAGCCAGCCCCTTTTGCTTTTTGAGATAGGATCTTACTAAGTTGCTTAGGGCTTTGCTAAGTTGATGAGGCTGGCCTTGACTTGTGATCCTCCTGTCTCAGACTCCTGCACTGCTGGAATTGAAGGTATGAGCCATCCAGTTGGCTCAATGCTTTTTGATACTCTAGAAAACCTCCCCTTTGCTGTGGTCATTCTTTACCAATATTATTGAGCATGAGCTGCGTCCCAGGTACTACTCTGGTGCTGGGATGCAGCTGAGGACAGAACAAAAACCCTGCCCTCACCCAACTCACATTACTCCAAAACTCAGCTGGCCCATTTTTATATAAACCTGTAAAACCTACACAGTTCATGCCAGCAGACATGGAATAAGTGTCCCATATCAGAGAACAGGGCCAGGCATGGGGAGCCTAAAGCTGTTTCACTGGAAGACAAGAGAACACACATCCTGAAGGCTGCTGAAACACTGGTAGGCCTGAACACACCTCAGGCTTGTGTGCCAACCTCAGGCTGTGCATGTCTTTCCCCATACAGAGTGTCTGTCACACACTCACCCTTACGCAGACACCAAGGTGAGAAAGCCTTACAATGAACTGGCTAAAACTCAAAATGCAGGTATTTAGGAAATAACACAAACCAGCAGAGAACAGTCAAATAACAATAGGTAGCTTTATCCTTGTGGGCATGTGCAGGTGAGGGGTGCAGAACTCACAGCACCACAGCCCAAGTGACCAACTGCCACCAAGGAGAAGGGAAGAACATGAGTGTGTGCCCACCTGCATGGTTCACACATCCCTGGGTGAATCATACAGACCTTCCTTCACGGATCTCCAGAGTCATGGACCGACATACTACGTCCCTGGATGCCAGGTCCTTCGCGACAGGGGCGTACCTCTCCATGAACCTCTCGCCCTGACTGTTAATGAGGATGCCTCCCTCTCCCCGGCATCCTTCAGTAATGAGACAGCCAGCGCCATATATGCCTGCAAAAACGCAAGTCGTTAAACACCTGTAAGCTCACAACCATCAAACACACATCTCAAATGCCAATTTTTTCAAGACACTTTGTTGGCAGAGGAAAGTGCAAAGAGAAAAAAAGGAAATGCTGAAGGGGAGTAGGAAGCAGAGCCAGAGCTGAAAGTGCAAGTCTAGGAAGGATGGGCTGCCAGTGATTAAAACCCTTGCATGATCACCACCTTGACTGTTTCAACTTTTGAAAATAATTTTACACCATGACAATGTGGTGACTACCTTAAGAACAACCAACATGGAAAATTCCTATCTAAAGAATTCAAATGGCAACAATGACAGTAACTCTCATGGCTGTGGACGGTGGCAGCTGTTGTACACATATTTACTCTCTTCACCCCATCCTCAGAGACAGCAAGTGAGAGCTGACTACCTGGCCCAGGCCACATGGCTGGCAAGGGCAGAACCCAAGTCCAAACCTGGGCAGCATGGTGCAGACTGTTTGTTCCTAACCTGGCCTCTGGCCCTGTCCCTCAGTGTAATGAAAATGAGGAATGCCAAGCCTTGAACTTTAACAGGAGAGACCAAATGAACAAACGAATGTAATTTGAAGTTAAAATTTTCTTGAGCACACCAAAAGGGCTACATGCTTTAAAAATAAGAATACAAATTCTTGCATTTCTTTTGCTTTTGTTTTTCCTGGTGCCATTTTTTGGGTGGTTTATTTCTCAGAGTTGTGAAGGAAAAGAAATGGAGCCCCAGGTATAGCACATGAGTGGGACCCTGAAGCTTGGTGGCATTTCACTGGACAACAAAAGTAACAAAAACCAACATCTACATTTCTTAGTTTTCATCCCTGCCAGGCTTCAGAAGGGATGTACTGACAGGAAAGGGAAATAGCCCTGGCTCTTCACCCCTCCAGAGGCCAGGGGAGCAGCCCAGGAGTGGTGGGTACATTGCCTCAAGCAACAGGCTCCTCTCAGCCTTGACTCTGGGTTTTCCCCTGAACTCAAGTCTCCGACCCATGTTATTAGCATCTCCAGCCATCTGCTGGCCCAGGAAAAACTAACCTCCCCCACAACTAGTTTCCTCCTTGTCCACACCCTAATCCCAGCAACAGAGTGCCACCTGTCAAAGCTGAGTCCTAACTTCATACCCTATTGCCATAGGGGCCCATGTTTTCCCACGATCCACCCCAGCCACTTCTCTGGTCACATACTTTCCCTGGCTCTCAAACTTCCACTCAGGAAATACTGACTCAAGTTCTGGACACAGCAGTACATGAGAAACCTGCCCCTGGGTGGGAGAAATTGAGCAATCCCTGTTTGCTACTGGGGCAAACACCACCGAGGCAGGGCTTGGACTCTGCTGGGAGTACAAAGATGGAGACCCGAGGGGCTGAGGTTGTAGCTGAATGGTAGAGTGCTCGCCTAGCATGTATGAGTCACTGGGTTCGATCCTCAGCACCACATAAAAATGAAATAAAGATATTGTGTCCACCTAAAACTAAAAAACAAATATAAAAAATATATATATATATAGAAGATGGAGACCTGAACTGCCCTGGGAACCCAAGAATCACAATCGAGTGTGTTAGTAAGTGAAGCCTGGAGAGCACCAAGGATGCACCACATGCTTACAGGACAGAAGCCCACCCAGGCCAGGCACCCATCCTACCTGTGGGGTGGAACTGCACAAACTCCAAGTCCTGGCAGGGAAGACCAGCCCTGGTGATCATGGCCGTACCATCCCCAGTGCTCGTGTGGGCAGACGTGCAGCTGAAGTAGGTCCGCCCGTACCCCCTGGAAATGACAGAGCATGATGACTGTACACAGCAGCCCAGGCAGGACCTCCAGTCCCCTGGGACCACACAACAGACACAGCAGCCTCAAGGGCACTATCTTCAAGAAGTGCACATACCACACTGAGGAGAGGCCCTGCCACTGACTGGTGCCACCTTGGGATGCAGGATAAGGGCACAGAGAAGAGATACTCATGATAAAAAAAATAGTAAACATTAAGGATTTTTCTTATTATATTTTTGTTTCCTGGCTTCACTGATATATGATTCAAAATAGGATGTTCTGATAAGTGCACTCACTGAAGGGACTGCCACCAGGGAGATAATCAACACACGTGTCACCTCACCTAAAGATCCTCTCTTGGGGACATGGACATGGAGATCAACTCTCCTGGCCAGCTTCAGGGCCCACAGGCTGTGTGCTCAGTCTCAGAGAGCATTCCCCTTGTGACTCCCCCCACCCTGGCAATCACCACCTAGAGCCTGACATTTCTGGATTCCATGTGTAAATGAAATCATGCACTGGGCTGTTTTAATTAGCACAACATGCTCCAGGTTCAACCACACTGTCACCAATGACAGGATTTGCTTCTTTCTTTTGGCTAAATAATGCTCCATGGCCTATTTACACAGCATCTCCTTTATCAGCACAGGACGTCTGGGCTCCCTCTGTCCTGGGCTATGTGAACCATGTGTGTGAAGGGACCTCAGTCATATGTTGGCTTCCTTCCTCAGCACAGTGGGGCTACAGGGTCACACAGCAGGTTCCTGCCTTGGTGTTCTCGGGAACTCCACAATACCAATTTCTACTCCTGCCAGCAGTCTGCCAAGGTCCCTTTTCTCTACATCCTTGTCACCTCGTGTCTTTCTAACCTCAGCCACTCTAGCAGGTATAAGACAATATTGCCTTGTGGACCCTGATGATTAATGATGCTGACCACCCTTTTACAAACCTGTTGGTCACTTTGTCTTCTTTGGTAAATGTCCATTTGGGTCCTGCCCATTGTTTACTGGATGTTTTTTGGGTAGCTATTTAGTTGATGCATTGATTATACACTTTGGATATCATCCCTTTACCAGACAAAATGGTTTGTGGATATTCTCTCCTAATCCACAGACTGTCTTTTCATTTTGCTGATTGTTTCCTTTGCTGTGGAGGAACTTCTTAATTTTTAAAATGGTAAACAAGATGGTACAGAAACTAAAATTTAATTATTTTCATCATGTGCACAAATAGCAATTTTCTATTCTATGAACCAATCAGTATAGTCACCATTAAAGCCGAAAGGTTACACCAGGAAATGTCACATGACTCTCACAAGTCCTCAGTTCCCTCACCTTAGAGCAGGAGGGACAGTGATCATTAAGGTTCCACTGCACCCTGAGGACAGCCTCTGCTATGACCAAGGGCAGCACAGATCTCCTGCTACCTCTACCAGGCACGGACCAAGCCTGGGAATGGCCATTGCCACATAATGGTACACTAAAGCCTGTATCCAAAGCACTACTCTAGAATGCCCACATTTTATTAAAGAAACTATGAAACTCAACTTTTCTAGAGAGATGAAATGCAAATACAAAAATGAGGTTCCTACCCAGTGGCAATGACAGTGTTCTTCGCACGTATGCGATGTATGGATCCATCCTCTATGCATAGTGCGATGACTCCGCGGCACTCTCCGCTCTCCATCAGGAGATCCAGGGCAAAGTACTCCACAAAGTAGCTGGTGTCGTAGCGCAAAGACTGTGGGACACAGGACCCCACATTCTAAACTGCATTCAAGTTAAGTGTTAAGCCAATGTGTTTAAAATGCGAATGGTTAAGCATGTGAAAGGTTAGAGGGCTTGATTTGGCTCTGCTAATGAATGGACTCCATAATGCTAAGATGACACTGGGGTTTGAAATAGATAACAGGCTGCAGTTCTCGTTATCAAAGCCTATGGCACTGTAAGAACTTAAGAAAGCATCACACATTAACAGGAGAAAGCAAACCCCTGGTGACCTGCACCATGGAGTACATGCTCACGTTTCTGTAACACCTCTTGTTTTGGCATGACCTCAGGTGGCATTCCAGGCTCTCTGGAGGCCGCGTGGTGCCAGAGTAAGACCCACGTACCACAAGGTCCACAACAAAACCTTGAGTTCCCGGTCACACAGCCCCACTTGCAGTGGTATGTGGGCTGGCGTTGCCCAGCCGCACAGTGTAGACATGCCCAATTCCACCCACAGAGAGGTCCCCATTGGGCAGCGTTGCAAGGGCTGGACCTGACAGTCCTCAAAGCAAGTCCAAGAGGCTCTCAGGAGCCTGAGCCAACTCCCAAGAGAGAACTGTAGTACAGATAAGTCCTGTTATGCATCTGTCATCATAGTCAGCCTCAGAGAAGACTTGGAAACTTATCACCTTGACCCACCTATCTGAAAATAGTTCAGAATACTGATGATTTAGCTGTGTCACAGCAGGCCCTGACCATCCAATGACTACTGTCTCATAAGTCTTCAAGCAGTTTTATAGTTAAGTATTAAAACAAAACAATCAATTCAGGAACTTGAAGGCAGTAAAACAGTCTTAAAATGACAGGTCTATTTTTATACTTGGAATGTGATGGCCATAAGTTCAACTTTCACATTGAATTGGACATTCAATTTTCCAAAATACATGTAGGAAATACAATTGTCAAAATGACAGCTTTTGCAGCACCTGTCCAGTACTTTCAGGTCAACAATTACTACACAGCTCTTAAAGAGTTATCCTATTGTTCTTAACCCATGAGCTGGCTCCATCATCCTTGAGTCATTCCCACTCTCCTGTATCCCATCTCTTGTACACCCAGGCGGCCTCACCCTTCCATACAAGGTGTGCAGGAGTGAGTGGCCGGTCCGATCAGCTACGCAGCAGCACCGATGGGCCTGCCCACCTTTCCCAAACTTGAGGCTCTGTCCACCAAATGCACGCTGATAAATCCTTCCATCTTCTGTTCTGCTAAATGGCATGCCGTAATTCTCTAGCTATAAAACGCAAAAACAAACAGGAACCTTAAAGGAGGAAGCTATTCTAGGAATTTGGACTACAACCTTAACATGACTCTGCAAACCCCACACTGAGGTACTCTGTGAAAACACCAATGCTACAGAAGCCACCTTGGTGACTCAGCTCCAGGGCTGCAGCAAAAAGCCCCTGCCAGCGTGTCTCCTCCCCCTCCCCTGGCTGACCACACTCCCTTACCTCGACCACGGAGGCAGGGGCCTGCTCCGTCATGTAATGGATGGCATCCTGGTCCCCCAGCCAGTCAGAGCCCTTCACAGTGTCGTAGAAATGCCACCTCCAATTGTCCTCCTCCATGTTCCCCAGCGCAGCATTGATTCCCCCCTGGAAACACATGCATTCCTTACACACTATTGATGGAGCCCAAGGGCATCTTCAGGCCTCTCTTCCTTGTGTGGTTAGTCTCTACAAGGGCTGAGGGGGAGCGAGGCAGGATGGTCCCAAGTCACAGCTTCAGCTGACTAGATAAGCAATTTAATCCCTCTCTGCAAAGGAGAAGCAGCAACATGCAAGGGCTGCTGGGAAAAGATGCACATAAACTTGCCTGCCTCTTAATGAGCTGCCACAAAGCACTCCAGAAACCCACCAGTGATTTCATGACAATGGCACTCTAGCTGTATGCTGAAAACACTACGAATACAACTCTAAACTCAGAGCCACCCAGCCCTGCACCCCACTTTCTATGGCTATGCACGGACATCACCTTGTCTCATCCCGCAGAGTCACCAGATACAACAATACAGAGATAAATGTTAACCCTCACCCTCTTCTTCCCCAACTCAAATTTCAATTTCTCCTCTTTAGATAATCTTTTTTTCCCCCCACATGTAAAGGAACACTGATGTGATCTGTGTGTGTCCACAAGGCTGTGTTGGAGGTGTGGTCCTCGTGTGAGGATGTTAAGAGATGGTGGGCCCTTTGGGAGGCGCTCAGGCCCTCTCGGCATGCCCTTGGAGGAACTGAGTCTGTTTTATGGGAACTGGTCGGTCTTGCAGGGGACTGCTATAACAGAGCAACACTGGCTGCTTCCTGCTCTGGCTCCCTGTCTCTGTATGTGACCTCTCCTTCTCACATGCTCTCACCACAAAGCTATCCACTAGGAAATGCTGTAACCAAAGGAGCCCTTCCCAGAGGCAAATGCATGAGACTGCCTGATCTCAGGATTTCAGCCTCCAACACTGAGCTAAAACAGCCAACTTCTTTATATGGTACCCAGCCATGGATTTTCGTTACAGCAACAGAACACAAACTAATACACATTTCTAACCTTTCTCCAATTGTTGTTCTATCACAACTTTTCAGTCAAGCAGAATCCCTTCCTGCCTTTACTGCTGTGCCTCAGTTTCTTCACTTATGAGGTTCCTTCCAGTTCTGATGTCACCAGCACAGAGCTGAGAACTTTGCAGCAAGAGGACAAGTTATCCAGTGACTTTCCTTCTTTCTTTAACCCTCCAACTACAAACCCAAGGAGATCCTGACAAAAAACAAAACTCCACTGTCATAGCAGAACACAGAAAGCTGGTCTGAAATAACAGAAAAACCTAACAGTGTATGCAATCCCAATGCTAGCCACAACCTGCCATCACCAGAGGCTGACCCTGAGCTCCCAGTTCCGACTAGAGTCCCTGGCCTCCATATGATCCCAGCCCCCGGGGCAGGCCTCCTGAGCACCAGTACTCAAGCTGAGCTACCCTTTGCTGACTATGCTACTACTGCCATGGGACTTTAACACCATGTGACCTGAACACTGCCTATCTTGTGATCAGAGAGGCCTTTCCTGGCTCCTGGAACCAACCATCCACTGTCTCTTAACAGAAGCGTGTTCCAAACACTGACTTTGGTGAACTGTGAACAATCTGGATATTATCTACAGTGATCCTAGAATCAGAGAACAAAATCATAAAAGCACTGTTTTCTTACCTTACTTTTACCTTCTTCCCTACACTGAGAACTTCGAAGGCCACTGTCCCTCTAACCTGCGTGCCCACGCCACGTCTACAAGCACCGCCATACACCCTGATCAGGTGCTATGGAATATCCCCCAAAGACCCATGTGTTGAAGGCTTGGTCCCAGCCCATGGCGCTATCTTGAAGAGATAGGTCTAGTGGGAAGAAGTGAGGTCTCGGGGGGTGGGGGGGGGGGAGTGGGGGGGCATGTCCTTGAAGGGGACACTGGAATGTCGCTCTTCTTTTTTCAGTTCCTGGTGAAACTCATGAGCAGCCTCCTCAGCAACACACTCTGGCCATGACACTCTGTGCCATCACAGGCCCAAAGCAACCAGATCAAGTGACCATGGACTGAAACCTCTAAAACCATGAACCAAAATAAACCTTTTCTCCTTTTAATTTGATTACCTCAGGTATTTCCTCATTCCTTCTCCATAGTACACAAATTGACGAACACATTTCAAACATGTGAGGGATGCAAAGGCAGCTGAACCACAGGGGCAAAAGCAGGACTGGGCGCGACAGTCAGAAAAGACCTGCATGTGAGAAGCCACACAGGTCCCAGGGAGGAGGCCCAGTAGTGAGTGAGCCAGTGGGAGCTGGCAAACAAGGAGGAGCTCGAAGTCACTGTTGTTGCTTTCCTCTGCAGAGAAGGCAGGAGGTTGCCGAGGTAAAGAGAGCCTCATTGTTGCACCAAGAGCACTGAGAGATAAAACTTTCTCTTACCTGTGCTGCGACAGTGTGTGACCGGGTAGGAAAGAGCTTCGTGAGGCATGCGGTATTAAACCCTGCCTCAGAAAGGCCAAATGCGGCTCGCAAGCCTGCCCCGCCAGCACCTACCACCACTGCATCAAATTCATGATCCACCACTGGGTACTGAGTAGAAATCTAGAAAAGAAAATTCAGCTGTCAATCACACATTCAACCATGCCAAATATTCAGAATATGGTGATAGCAGATTAATTAGCCTAAAGAAAATGAAGGGAGTAATCAAAAGGAAAGAGCAATGAGGTCCCCAACCTTATCCTAGGGCCAAGCACACATGCCCAGTGGGGCAGCCTCATGGAAGGGGGATCAACAACCATACTTAATGAATAGCAGAGGTTCTGTCCCATGGACCAGGAAACCCAACATTAGCTGAAATATTACACACTTAGAGATACAATTTCAAAAACAATCCATTTCTAAGGAGGCTTAAAACCACTAAGACCCCAACGTGTCAACTGGGGAGTACAGAGGCAGAGGAAAGCAACAACAGTGAGTTCCAGCTCTGCATATATCATTCTTACTTGTCCACTCTTGTCATGCTCACGTCCCCACTTAGAACTCTGCAGTGCTGTTTTATTCTAGGTATGTACACTGCACTTGACCTGGCGTGGACCCAAGTCAGGCTCCTATGAGAAGGTGCCAAGGATATGCAGCGACCACCATGAGCTTGAGGTAAGAAGCCGTAAGCAAACTTCAGCATTCTCAACAGAGAACAGAACAGGAACACTAAACTCAAAAGACCCCATACTTGGGGCTGGGACTAGCACGGGCAGGACCCGGGTTAGATTCTCAGCACCACATAAAAATAAAAGGCACTGTGTTGTGTCCATCCACACCTAAAAAATAAATATTAAAAAAATATTTTAAAAAAAGACCCTACACTCATGTGGCTACACAGCCCTACTGTGAGTAGAGAATCCATCTTCCACCACTGCAAATGCTATTCATTTGTATCTAATCTATAGATACATTAAGAACTTTACAAGCAAAACTGTCAATATCTGTAAATATTTGTATAACTATTATTGTACTAAAAATAATTTGAGCATGGATTGAATATCCAAGAGAATTTCTTTAAATATGTGCAATATGTGAATGCACTGAAATGAACTGGTCTAGGCTATGATCCCTCTAGGCCAACAAAGCTGTTTAATGCAGCAGAAAGCCACAGACTCACCGATTCTGAAACTTTAGCAGACGCCCTCTTCCTTCCATCGACAGTGAAGTGAACACCACGGGCCCATGTTGGGAGCGTTGCCGGCCACTGCAAAGGTACAGACTGTTAGTGTCTTAAGGACCACAGACACTAAGGGAACTGAAACTAAAATTTCCTTCTAAATCATGAACCTTTCTATGTACCCCTGTTCTTGTTCTAGAAAGCTCACCTGGGGCCCTTGACTTAAACTCCAAGGTCAGACAGATCAGTGGGCAAGGACTCAGCCCCTCCAAGGCTTCCTCTCCACCTAAGGTGATATTCCAGTGAAAGCCTTCTGGATTAAGTTGCTTTTTCTGTTCCCAGTAGGAAACTCAATGGATCAGAAATAAAATGAAAAAGGTTCACCTTCTCTGTGGTGTCCTAATTGACATTACTTAGGTCGAAAATGGGAGAATGCCGCCTCACTGCACAGTAGTTTTGCAAGTAAAGAAGCATTTTTACTGCTCTATCTTAGCACTCAAAGCCTTGTAGTCTTGGAAAAGGCACTGGACAGTGGACAGGGAGATTCTTTTTCTGGAACAGGCTGCTGTATAACACTTAGTAAAAGCAGTTTGGTTCAGAGGAATGAGTGATGGCATCCCTCCACCCCACACAGGAGGACTCCACTAAGCTAGCCTTTAGCCACACCCTCTCTTGTCCACCAGGCCTCTGGTGCTGCCCATCTGCAGGGCTGTCCCAGCTGTTAACTGGTTAACCTCCACAACTTGTCTTGTCTCAGCTTAAATGTCCCATTCTATACAAATTTACTCAAAAATATCTGTATCGGTGACACTGTGGCCCAGTGTAAGAGAGACACTTTCCATGTGGTAAGACTGGGTCAGCTGCTGGGGCATATGTTCTCCATTCTGAGGCTGCACTTTAGAAGACCAAAATAAAAGAGAGTTAGAAAATCCTAAAGAATAGTTTTAGGAAGTATACCCAGCAATTAGAGGAGGAGAAAAGAGAGATGTCTTCCTGTACTTTGTTACTTGGAAAAGACCATTATTCTGTGGGGGGTGGGGGCAGATTCTGTAAGACAAACAAGAGGGGATCACAGGAATGGAATTTGCAAGGTAAAGGCACTCAGCTGGGCTGGAGGGCAGCTGGTCTGTCCTTCTCAAGCAAAGGCAGAGCTGGACTCCTATGCCAAGCTTCCTCTACTGCTAAGCTTGAATGACAGTTGGCATAAACACTTGGATTTATTTAACAGTCCCAATTGCAAGGTAGTTTCTTGGATTTTAAAGAATTTTTAAATTTTTAAAGTGTTCGACTCTACAATCACAAGTCTATTTCAAAAACATACTGACAAGCCAATTTAGGTTTTCCATTTTTTTCAGAAAATGAATTTAAGGAAAAAACAAAATTCTTCCGCCTAAGTACAGTTTCTCTATGGCATACATTAACATAGAGAACAGTTGTAGTAACAGCAGTACATTTTATAGTACCAACTCAAAATGGAAATGGTGAGGTCGCTATACATTTCTTTAAGATGTTCACGTACATTAAGATGTTCTGGTACACCTGCTACCCACTCCCAAAAAAGTGGCAGTTACTAGAGTACGTAACCGAATTGACAATTATCACTCTCTCCCTGTGAAAAATGACACCAATCTTTATTCTGAAGTTGGACTTTGCAGGGGATATTTTTATTTTTTGCAGTGTTGAAGTCAAACTCAGGTTTGTGCTCCTCTTCCACTGAGCTATCTTCCCAACCAGGCAGTAGGGTGTATTTTTTAATTTGGAGACTAATTTCAATTTAACCAAATTTCTGTCTTTAGATAAAGCTTATTTTGCCCAGGCCTGGGGTACAGACCTATAATACCAGCTACTTAGGAGGCTGAGGCAAGAGGTTCAAGGCCTGCCTGGGCAAGGCAGAGAGACTCAAAATAAAAACTAAAAAGGGTAGTGGATCTAGCTCTGTGATAGAACACTTGCCTAATATTCATGAGGTCTTGAGTTCAACCCCTAGTATGGCAAAACGTAAAAATGAAAAGAAACACACAAAACAAAATTTTTGTGATTATTATTATTATTATTATTTTGAGAAGAAGAAACATTTTCTAACAGGGAAACATGAAAATGAATGAGGAAATCTACCTGCAGTACAATTGAAAGGCACATAAGACTTTGTTCAATAGCTTAGAAGTTTAGATGACTGAATTAGGTAATAAAGAAAAAAGGAGGAAAACGTGAGAACATTACCCTCAATAAGCAAAGGGGGGCCTCACCTGATAAAGCATGCCTACAAAATCATGACCAAGAAACAAAACACAATCTATGCAACTACAAAAAAGTCAATAAAGGCTGAGGTTGTAGCTTAGTGGTAGAGTGCTTGCCTTGCACATTTGAGGCCCTGGGTTCAATCTTCAGCACCACATAAAAATAAATAAGTAAAAATAATGATATCGTGTCCACCTACAACTAAAAAATATTTAAAAAAAAAGTCAATAAGAACCTAAAAATGGTTGATATGGGGAAGTAGGGTGATTTAGGTGAACTAAATCCTCTACAAGGCAGAAAGCCAATGTCTACAATGGAAAACCTGCAGGGGGCAATGAAACACCTCAAAATTATCCCCACTGCTGGCAAAAGCAAGGTTTTCTTTTCCCCATACAAGGCTTTCTGTATTCACTAATTTTTTTAACAACTATGTGCAATTATTTTCATTAAAAATTTTAATATTTGTTTTTCAAATACAGATGCTTAAAATACATCTCAAATGGATACAAAGCATGGGTGGTGAGCTACAACCCTGGCTAGTTTAAAGGGCTACTTCACAGAACCCTCCTTAGCTCCAGGGAGAAACTGAAAACTTGGGGGACTCCAGCTCGGATCCTATACTTCCCCACTATCCAGAGAATATTGGGAAACACCTCTGACTCTAAGATTAAAATCCTGATTATATGTAAACCCAAGTCAAAGATTTTCAAATGAACCGGTAAAAAAAATTACGCAGGGGGTGGGGACATGGCTCAAGCGGTAATGCACTCGCCTGGCATGCGCGGGGCGCTGGGTTCGATCCTCAGCACCACATAAAATAAAACAAAGATGTTTTGTCCGCCGAAAACTGAAAAATAAATATTAAAAAAATTCTCTCTCTCTCTTAAAAAAAATTATGCAGAATACAGAACTAAATGCCACTGCTATGATAATCAAAAGAAAAAAACCTGTTATTACTGTAATAGCATAACTAATGTAATTTCAAATACATCACCAAAACATATTTGGAACAATTCATCTAAGAAAAGGAATTGATTTATCCTAAAACAACATTTTGTATATTCATCTTGAAGGATTTAAAAAACTTCATCAGAAGGGAATGGTTAACAACTATGTAAAGTCTTTGGTTTTACTCTTCCTCTGGATCAAACGGCTTCAAATCATGTCAATGCACTGGGGCCAGGAAAAGAAATCAAAGGTGAGCTAAGTCTGGCAAACTGATAACTTGAAGACAGTTCTCAATAAAGAGTAACCCCAAACATCTACTTTCCAAAGCCATTTCTCAGATGACTATCATAACTTTTTTTCCCTGCTAGTTTGACTATTTCTTTGTAAACTCCAATTCTTCAGGGAAAAGAAAACTAATCTTACATGCCAATAAATATACTGCTTGGGGGCAGAATTTCTCAAGGAAAAGCTATCCTCATAAAGATAAAACGACTTCTTAAAAACCCAAATCACAGGGCAGTAGTGAAGATTCTAGATGGAAAATGCAGATAAAAATGCAAACAGTTAATTCAACTGAGGTTTGAAAAAGACCACTTCCAATCAGCCACTAGGAAAATAAAGGGTTATCAACTAAATTTATTTCAATGCTCAAAACCTTGTCCCCACTTTCAGATAGAAGTTCAAAGCTAGAATTACTCTATTCTAGTCTGGATAAAAGACAACAACAATTGGGGTCTTCCACAGCAGAAGGACCACTGGGAACCTTCTTGAGTAAGGACAAACCACTCTGCTACAATCACAGAATATCAACCTGTCATTTTCTGAAAAAGCACCACTGACCAGGACTCTACTTCCTGCAGCGTCTTAAGGGCCAAGATGGGAATGGGATGGTCTGCTCTGTAGGCACCAACCACAGCACCTATTAAAACGTTTATAATGCCTTCTGGTTTTTAAAGGAGTGGCTGTCAACTAATCCTTCTCATACTTAATTGAACATAATCTTTAATATCTCTATTTCAAAAAGGAGAAAATTGCAGTCATAATTACAGGCACAATGCACGACACTACTGTTGAATGCCTTGACTTCTACTGGCACTTCTTCTTTGTAATTAAACTATTAAGTAGGTAAGTGGGTCAGTTCATTTAAAAGAATCAAATAATGAAACCATCCAAAGTTAGTTTACTTAAAGCAAGCCCTGGAAGGCTGAGGATGAACACGCCATGTTAGCGTTCACTCAGACAACCCGGACAGCAGGGACAGGGAGGTACCCTGATCCCCATCCCAACCCGGTACACACATGCTTGGTCCCATGCCCCCCCTCTCTGTGTCTCATTCTCTGATTTTTTTTAAAACGTGCTTA
>NW_026000068.1:134257-162727 GCF_001458135.2 Marmota marmota marmota | reverse complement strand
CCGCGCCTGCGCACCCCGCCGCGCCCAGAGTGCGGCAGGGAAGATCCCGCGCCTGCGCATCCCGCCTCTCCCGGGGTCCCGCGTGGGGACATCTCGCGCTTGCGCATTTCGCCTCGCCCGAGGCGTCGGGGTTGGATCCCGCGCCTGCGCAGAGCAGACCCGCGGACGGGGGCGCGGGGTGCTGGGCTCCCGGAGTGGTCCGGCACCGGTGGGTCTGTATGGTATTTGGTGGCCGGGCGGGCTGGGCCGTGTTCAGGGGAAAGGGTCGAACACCGATATTTTTAAAAGTACTCTGTGGTTCCCCGAGCATGCCAGCACTAAGAGGGTCTGAGGATCTCGACCCTGGGGAATGGGGTCTGAGGGGCGGCGACCGCGGCCTCGTAACCGCCGGTGTTTGGGGACACGGCCTGTCCGGCCTCAGGAAACGCGGGGAGGTGCCCCACTTCCACCTGCGGGGCTGGGGAGGGGGCTGCCCCCTGCGCTGAGCCGGAGCAGCAGCGGAGCGCACTGGACAGGAGACGAGATGGGAAGCTTTCCTGTGCTCCAGCTGCGGGGAAGCCCAGGGCCCCCCTGAAAGCTGCCTGGGTCGTGGCTTGTGAGCCTGTTGCTAGCTTGCTCCGATGGTATTTGTAGTTTTCTAGTGTGTTTATTTGCTAAGAGCCGGGATCTTGCATGGAAAATAAATCAGTAATCCTAAGTAATTTAGCTTCCTGCTTTTTTCACTTAAGGTTGTATTATTAAAATCTTCCTCTTGTACACAACTTTATGAATATGATTTCGAATTATTAAATTTACAATGAATCATTGTCATTTTATTGATTTTTTCCCCAATTTTTGCTATAAGAGCATAAAAAATATATTTGTGCTCAAAATTTTGCCTTTAGGATTACTTCCTTAGGACATATGCCCCAGAATTATGCTTTATTGATGTGCAGGGAACAAACATTATATAATGAGCCCTACTTATGAGTGGGTCCTCTATCAGTGGATTCAGTCACTTGCAGATCAAAAATATTTGGGAAAAGATTGCTTTGCACAGTGCATGTACAGACTTTTTTCCTTGTCATTATGGCTTTAACAATACAGCATAACAACTACTTACATAGCCTTTGCATTACATTAGGTATTATGGGTGATCTAGAGATGATTTAAAGGATACAGGAGGATGAGTGAACGTCATGCAAATATTTCATCATTTTATATAAGGGATTTGGGCATCTGTGATTTTTGGTGTCTTCTGGGGGGCCTGGAACCAATCTCCCATAGATGCCAGGAATGATTATACTTCCTAGATGTCTTTTTGAAAGTATAACAATTTTAGTATTTTCTAAATTAGGTATCTACCTAATTGTTTAGAAAATTTTGTGGTTACCAAGAACCCCCAAATATTAAGTTCTGAGCCATGTGTTTGGGTATATCTTTATCATCTATCATAATTTTATGTCTTTAGGTGTTAAATATTTATTTAAAAAACCCTATTAAAATTTTTCAAAAATTGGGTTGAATTCCTTGTTTCTTACATACAACATGACTAAATATTTTGTGATCAGTGTATTTGTGGTGGGCACATAAACAAGGTGAAAGCCTCCATGACTCTACTTTGTGAACATGCCCACTTAGCATGGGTACTTAAAAAACTTGCAGACTCTTAACCTAGCTTGGAGAGTACAACCTACACCTGAAGCAGGGGCCTCTCTAATCATGTTGGTGACCACCATGTCAGGAGGCATGAAAAGACCCACACTGTCCCCATTTTCCTCTCATGCAAGGCCCAGCACTTACCCAAAGTCTCCTGCCTGCATTATTCTTTCTGCTTGGAAGACCTTTTTCCTTTGATCGCTGTCTGTTAGACAACCGCTCATTCTTCAAAACTAAGCTCGCACAAACCAGTATGTCCAGTGTGAGCCGTCATTTATTCAGTTGGTTGTATGTCTTTATTTACAATTGTGTTAAGGTCCTGCAGAAATGGAATCGATAAGAGACATATACACATGTGCACAGCCAGGCATTGAATAACAGTGGAGATATGTGTTGATGGGGTTTTGACCTGTAACACCCTGGAGTGCACTTATACAGGCTGAGCGGCCCATGATGTTATTATATGATAAGATCTTACAGAGCTACCATCTTCTATGTGATTCATCAGTGAACAGAATGCTATGAAATTTATGAGTGTGTATGTATGTGTGTGTGTACCTATATACATACACATAGATGTATATCTCACAGAATGCAAGCACATGCATTCAATTTAGTATATGAATTGGTATTAAGGATGCGCAGCTTATCCATCCAGAAACAACCCTGAGACACCCAAAGTGGGGTGCAGCCAAGCATCTGGGCATGCCACGGCTCAGTCAAGGTGACTCGGGCCATTACCCATCATGACAATCACCGTTTAAACACACTAAAAAGCAGGACTTTCTGCCTGTACCTGGCTGATTTGAGATGTGTTTTTCCCCACTAGGTTGCAAGTCGTCGTTTCCTTCTTGAAATCCCATAAAGCTCCATGTGCATGCACTGAAAAAAGGTATTTTTAAAAATTTTTTTTTAGTTGTAGATGGACACAATACCTTTATTTTGTTTATTTTTACGTGGTGCTGAGGATCAAACCCAGTGCCTCACACGTGCCAGGCAAGCGCTCTACCACTGAATTACAACACCAGCCTGAAAAAAGGTTATTGAATAAAATCATGATTCTTGAGATTCAAATAGATGACATAATAGTGACTGTTGTTTTATTCCTTTCATACAATGATTTTGTCCTTTCCTTTCAAGGTATATCTCCATGAATAACTTAAATGCTCCTCCAAATTGGAATATCCGGCCTGATTCCCGGGCTGATGGGGGTGGTGGAAGCAGGTGGAATTATGCCCTATTGGTGCCAATGCTGGGATTGGCAGCTTTCCGTAAGTTGTGGTTTTTCTGATGTTTGTGTTTTCTGGGCTGAAAGCATGAAGTGGTACCTTAAGACCTAGCTTTGGGACCTGACAGATGCAGCCCAATTTCATCCCATTCTGTGACTTCTGGGCAAATTACTTAATTCTTCTAAGCCTCAGTTTACCTGACCCTGGGAGGTGGCAGTCACAATCAACTCAACACATGAAATGAGAGTAAGATCAATGTTTAGAAATGTTTTGTGTGGGCTGGTTTAATGACTGGTTTCATGGCAGTGACTCCTTGCTTTTGTGTCCTAGTCAAGAGTGATAGGGAAGAACAGGCCTAGAGGAAAACAAGTTTGATGTGTGCGTCATGTTTGGAAGTCAGCCCAGAGACTTGGCCTGTGTAAGTTCTGCTCAGCATAGCCAGAAGCCCTGTATGTAGTTTGAGTTGACTGGGCACCACTAGATACTCACCCCCAGATGTGAGAAACTGTTAAAGAATGGAAGAAAAAAGCCGGGTGTGTGGTGGCACATACCTGTAATCGTAGCAGTTTGGGAGGCTGAAGCAGGAGAATCGCAAGTTCACGCCAGCCTCAGCAATTTAGCAGGGACCTAAGCAATTTAGCAAGACCCTGTCTCTAAATAAAAATATAAGAAGGGGCTGAGGATGTGGCTCATTGGTTAAGCGCCCCTGGATTTAATCCCTGGTACCAAATAAATAAATTAATGTAAAAAAAAAAAATGGAAGAAAAGCAAAAGCCGCCCTCTGTGCGTATGGTCTTTCATACACAGTGACTTTTTTGTGCCTGAATTTTCCATGTCAGCAGGTGTGTAGTGCAGGAGATAAGGCTAGCAGGAGCAGGTGGAATTCACAGTTCAGGGATCTGAGTGGTACCTGCTGGTGCTCCAGCTACAGCCCTGAGGATTCTATATTGAAGGCTCACTCAACTTGGTCTTGCAGGGCAGTGCCACATTGCTAAAGGCTACTGTTGCTGAGGCTGCGGTGGTGAACTTCCACTCAGAGAGTGGCCTGGGTGGCTTAAAATGATGCTTATTGATGTCATCTTTTTTGGCTTTGAGGCTGGGAGAGGCTCTTTCATTTTCCATACTCATCTGTGACTTTTATAGCCACTCATGTTAACTTTCAGATTCTTATCTTCTTGGGCCTTTGAAATGATGCTTTCTGTAGTTCAGGAATGTTTTATTTTTCCTCATGGTTATCTTGTTTAGGTAATGTATTCAAGGATAACATTTAGTTTTGCATTCTTATAAAGATTTTTCAAAATCATTTCTGTGTTTGAGAAGCTGTGTTGCAACTTTGAGGGTTAACCAGCCCCTGGCATGGTTTGGAAGTAAAGGCAGATGGATGAATGCTGTATGGGATCAATGCTATTGATGTATTGATGAGATGCTGGATTTATCATGATCATTTAAACTGCATTATGTGTACATTCGAGATGCTGAGAATTGAACCCAGAGGCGCTTTACCACTGAGCTGTGTCCCCAGCTTTTTTTATTTCATTTTGAGTCAGAGTCTCACTAAGTTGCCCAGGCTGGCCTTGAACATAGGATCCTCTTGCCTCAGCCTCCTGAGTGGCTGGGATTATAGGTGTGTACCATCATGCCCAACTACACCTTTATGACTTTCATCACAGCATAGAGACTAGTATAATTATGTCCACCTGAAAGATTAGTCCCTGGCCACATTCTTCCCTGGGTAACTGCCCTGGAAGAGTGTCCAGCATTTCATAGACAGGACAGCGCCTCCTGTCAGCCTCGGTGGCCACACCTCCTATAATCCCGTAATCACTCCGCCCAGATGTCGCGTGAGTAGTACCGTGTAGTGTGTGGCCTCTTTGGCTGGTGTTTTCACCCAGTGTGGTCCTTCAGACCTATACGGGCTGTTGCCACCTCTGTAGCCAGTGGATCACTCAGTGCTGAGCAGTGTCCCTGATGTGGGTGCGCCACAGTTCAGTTGACCATCCACCTACAAGACTGCTGTGTTCTAGTTTGGGGCTGTGATGAATAAAGCTACTACCAACATTCTTTTACAGAAGAAAAGTTCCATTTCTTCAGGATGAATGTCCAGAAGTGCAGTTGCTGGGTTTCATGGCAGTTGCATGTGAAGTGTTCTAAGAAAGTGCCGCATTGTTTTCCAAAGTGGCTGTGCTGTTAACGTCATGACCACAGCAGTGATGCACAAGTGGTCCAGGATCCCGCCACACAAGTGTTCGTATTTCATGTTCTTACAGGTGTGGAAGCATCTCAAGTGTTTTCACTGTGCTTCCCCTGGCAGCTGGTGAGATTGACCATGTTTTCACACGCATCGGGGTGTGTCTTCTGTGAAATATCTGTTCATGTCTTTGGCCGTTCACTAGTTGGATTGTTTTTAAATGTTGAATTTGGGGAGTATTTAGTATGTCCTAGATTCGAGTCCTTTTTTAGATTTATGGTTTACAGATATCTTCATCTGATCTAGTTAGTCCTTTTATTCTCCTAACAGTCTTTGACAGAGCAGAGGTTTAATTCTCAAAAGCAAGTTTAACATGCTTTTTTCTGTACAGATATAAGAGATCTCTGCCTGCCCTGATCCTGAAGATCCTCTTCTGTGTTTCTTCTGACGTTTTTTTTTTGGCGGGGGGGGGGGGTCTTTTACATGGTACACTGTGAGTCCTGGTTTGGTCTCCTCCTTGCCATTTCTCTGCCTTTGTCTTCTGGTGCCTGGAGCAGACTGTGGGTGGTCTTTGGGCTTCAGGGAAAGCACCGTTTCACCACTGGTGGTGGTGTTTGTGGGTTTTTGTAGCCACCCTTCATTAAGTCAAGAATGTTCCCACCTTGGGACTGGGGTTGTGGCTCAGGGTTAGAGCCTAGTATGTGTGAGGACTGGGTTTGATCCTCAGCACCACATAAAAATACATAAAATAGTGGTATTGTGTCCATCTACAATGCAAAAAAAAAAAAAAAAGATTGTTCCCCTCTTTCTGTTTTTCATGAATAGGTATTGAATTTTGTTAATTTTTATTTTTTTTTTATTTTTTATCAGTTGTAGGGTTGTGTGATTATATCTCTGTGACCTGTTAATGTGTTGGATTACTTCTAGTGACTTTCTCATATTGATCCAGTCTTTCATCTCTGGAGCAATCCCTCCTTGGTCATGCTGTATATTTCTTTTTACATATTGTAGAATGGTACTTGCTAATGTCAAGGACTTTTGTGTCTGTGTTCCTAAGGAAAATACTGAACTTTGGGAGGTTCTCTCTCTTCTCTTCAACTGTTGTGCTATTAAAAAAAAAATTAGTTGTTGTATTTTTCTTTCTAAAATTTCCATTTGTTTGCTCTGTATATCTTCTGTTTCTTTGCTTAGACTTTATTCTGATGATGCTTTAAAGTGTTTGTCCACACTGACGTCTCCATCCTGGCACTGATGGGCATCTGTTGATTATTTTTTCATTCAGCTTTAGATCTCTCTACACCTTGGTGGGACGAGTGACTTCATTTGAAACCCCAGAAGTTTGGTATTGTGCCATGAGGCTGTGGGATTTACATTCACCTGTCTTAGCCTTGCTCTTGCAGGGGATGGGAGGCTGCCTCCTTATTGCTGGCCACAGGCCCTGTGGACCCCCAGGGCCCATTGCCTGGGAGTGGCTCCCAGCTCCTGCTCTACCTAGCTTTGGGCTGTGGGTGGGATGGACTGTGGTGGGAGAAGATAGTTCTAACTTCTATGCTTATAGAATTGAGTGCAACAGCACAGCCAAGTAAGAATAGCTTTCAGGTATATGGAAATAATGCCAGTTCTTTCATGGACTAGGTCCTGCAGCGTGATCACTGATGTCATGGAGAAAGAATCAAATGGCACAGGCACCTTTTATTTATTTTATTCGTCCTTTTATTCTCCTAACAGGCCTGTGATCTCAGCCACTTGGAGACTGAGGCAGGAGGATCACAAAAGTTCAAGGCCAGCCTCAACAACTTAGCAAGACCCTGTCTCAAAATAAAAAGGCTGGGGATGTAGTGCAGTGGTAGAACACCCTTGGGTTCAATCTCCAGTCCAAAAACGAAAATTGAATGACAAGAATACCAGCTGGAGGGGCAGCTGCAAAAGTGGGGCAGGACCAGGAAAGTTGGTAGAAACCCTGTGTTGCAGGGAGTTAAAGCAGGGGCAGGGGAAGAGCAGAACTTGTGAGAGCCAGAACTCCCGCTTTTGGCGGCTTTGGGCCTTAGGATTTGAACATGTGTGGGACATTTCCTTTTGTTTTCCAAAGACTCAAATCCATGCTGGCCCGTTTTTTTTAACTTTTTAAAATTTTTATTTTTGATACTGGGGATTGAACCCAGGGGTGCTTTACCACCAAGCAACATCCCAGTCCTTTTTTTTTTTTTTTAGTCAGAGTAATGCTAAGTTACTTAGGTCCTCACTAAGTTGCTGAGGAAGGCCTTGAACTTGCAATCCTCCTGCCTCAGCCTCCCAGTGGCTCGGATCACAGGTGTGGCCGCCATGCCCTTCTCCTACACACTGCTTTTTGGAGCTTCAGCTGAACATATCATTTTGAAAAGCTGGGAATTCGCATATCATTGTCCAGCATTTGTGAAATGGTCAGTACCAGTGTTTGCTCAGGAGGTGGTGGGCATCCTGTGCCACCACCCTGCCTCGCCTCACTGTCCACGTGGCAAACTCCTCTTGTGAGTGGGATGGAAAACAAGCTGGGGACTCCATTCAGACCTGAGGCCCCTGCCCACTGGCAGGTGCTGTGGCCACCAGGTCCTGGGCCTTCCTCCTTCCTGTAGCAGAGAATGGAAGCCAGCTGTTCCACAGTGTGAGATAGTGTAGTCAGTGCCCAGCCTGGCCTCCCCACTCTCCTAGGCCCACGTTTGTGAGTCCAGTGGCTCTGGCATGGGGATAAAGGCCAGAGCATGTCTTGAGGTTGACATCCTTGCTGTGTGTCTGATAGAACGTAAGCAAATGCCTTGGATATAAGCTGTTCACCAGTGATGCCTGGGCAGAGCTGACACAACTGTTTTGTGGCATACTGGGGATTGAACCCAGGGGCACTCGACCACTGAGCCACATCCCCAGCCCTTTTTTGTATTTTATTTAGAGACAGGGACTCAACTGAGTTGCTTAGCATCTTGCTTTTTGCTGAGGCTGGCTTCAAACTTGCAATCCTCCTGCCTCCCTCTCCCAAGCTGCTGGGATTACAGGTTTGTGCCACCATACCCGGCCTCCCATGTTAACTTTTTATATCTTGCTGATAGTCTGTGGGACACTGAGACCAGAGCTGGCAGACAGTGGTGGGGTTAGTGGCAAGGGAAGCAGTGGTAGATTTTCTTGGCCATAGGAGTTAGATGTGTGGACCCTGCATGCTCAGCCTTCAGTCCTGGTCTGATTTGGGGGTAAGAGCTTTGCCATTCCTGCAGAATGTATGGTCTTGGGTCTTAGGCTGTAAGTCAAGGGCTATCTTTATATGTTGTTTCCTTTGAGTAAAGATCATTCATTGAATCTCTGCTGTGACTCTTCACTATGTATCTTTTTCTCCTTCAATTTATTCATGTCAGGTTGGATTTGGTCCCGAGAGTCCCAAAAAGAAATAGCAAAAGAGAGAGAAGCATATCGCCAGAGAACAGTTGCCTTCCAGCAGGATCTTGAAGCCAAGTACCATGCTGTGATCTCGGAAAATCGACGTGCTGTTGCTCAGCTGTCTCTGGAACTTGAAAAGGAGCAAAACAGAACAACTAGTTACCGTGAAGCCCTTATCTCTCAGGGGCGGAAGTTGGTGGAAGAAAAGAAACTTCTGGAACGGGAATGGGCTAAGGTAATGCAAGAAAGAAACCAGCTGCAGCCTCTGAGAAGTGTGTACCTGAGCCGTCTGGAGGAGGAGGAGGACTGGCAGAGGAAAGCCCAGCTCATGCTGAAGGAGGTTGGAGAGGCTCTTGCAGAAAGGCAGAACATCTACTGCAGCCTGGTCACCCCCCGCCGCTCACGGCTGGAGCTGGAGAAGAACTTACTGGTGCGTGCCGCCGTCGACCCAGTGGCTGCTGACCTAGAGATGGCAGCTGGCTTGACTGACATATTCAAACATGACACCTACTGTGGTGACATCTGGAATAGCAACAAACGCCAGAATGGGAGGCTCATGTGGCTATATCTCAAGTATTGGGAGCTAGTCGTGGAGCTGAAGAAGTTCAAGAGAGTAGAGAAGGCCATACTAGAGAAGTGAGAGGAGTGAGGTGTCCACGGCCACCGGTTGCTTCTCATGACATTCTCCCTGCTGAGCTCCCACACTCCCTCTGCTTGCTACCCGCATCCCACCACATGCAGCTGCCCTCAGTGGCATTCCAGCTTTGCTACCCTCAGCAGCAGTGAGGATTCAGCACATAAAGGTTTTCCCTGTGATGCTCAGCAGCTGTGAAGGGTTGCCTTTCTCTGAAGCATTTTGTGAGCTGCTAATATTTAGCAGAACAGTATAATGTCATTTTAGTTTGAGGGTAAAAATTGTTTTTAAAGGTCAAATATAATATTGATCCTCACTGTAAGTAATTTTCTGTGACTTTTCCTAAATAAATTCTGTCTTCTAGGATTATTTTTTTTCCTTCCCAGATTCCATTTAGCAGTCGTCAGGCAGTGGTGATGAGGGGTGTTGTAAGACCACGGAGGCTGTAAAACATTTGGAAGCTCTCATGCTCATAACAGGAAAAGCACCCAAGTGGTTCTCCTAGCCAGCAGGTGCCCCAGTATTTTGATAGCCACAGAGGCTATCAAAGTGTGAGGCAGGCCCACAGAGCCCACGTTCTGGAAGAGGCTGGGTGGACAGGTCCCAGCTCCTGGGGGATGGGAGGATCACTTCAGAGTGTTTTCTGTTGATCTGGGGTGTTGAGTGTACATGAGGTTGCAGGGCTTAAAATGGAAGGAGTTGGTTGGGGGGTGGGTATTAGGATCTTGCTTCTCATTTTGCTTACTGCAGGCTGCTTTGCCTTGGAACAGAGTTAGAAGGTAATGATTGGCCTGGACCTTCTGAAACCTAAATGCACAGTGACAAGACTTTTGTACTTTCATCAAGTTAACTTATTTGGTGGAGAGGCCTTCCCCTTTTTAAAGCTCCTAGAAAAAGAGGTATCTCAGTCACATATTCCATGTATGCATGTGTGTTTTGCACCACTGATATAGTGTCAATTTCATGGTGACAAGAAAATCTTTCTGCAGACATTGCAGCAGCAGAGACAAGTGGCAGGGGAAAGCCTCCCCAGAGAACCTGCATGTTCTTTGAGAACTGCATGTCTAGTTGGAGAGTGTAACTGTTTCTGGGTCAGCTTAAAGTAGGGGGAGGCTTTCTAGCTGCAGCCTAAGTTGCACAAGTGTTTGATGTGATGAACACACTGAGCCCCAACATGCTCCAGCAAGCAGCTGCCTTCATTCTCTGGGTAGCCCTTTGCTGTACTATGATCAGGACGGATTGCTGGGCAGAGCTGGGATCACTCCCTCTGCCTGCTCCTTGAGAGGTCCTGTCTCTATTCTGGGCTCGATGAAGTAGTCCCTGTATTTCTCAGTTAGGATTCTGGTTGTAAGCAGTAGCTTAATTCAAGCTGTCTTAGACTTGTAGAAGAGGATTTGCTTTAAGGGTGTCTCAGACCCAGGGCAAGAATGGAGAGTGCCATTCAGACTTGGGAGGAGCTAGAAATGGCACCTGAGCAACCCTCAGGGACCTGCCTACTTCAGTCTGTTCCCTGCAAAAGGCTCCTAAGGCTACACCCCATCCTGGACTGGCGTACTGCCTGTCCCGCTCAGGCCTTCAGAGAAGTTTGGGAGCCCTGGGTTATACAGTGCTGTGGCACTTGAATGGAGTGGGGACAGTGAAAGCCAGGGATCACAGAGTATGTGGCTTTTGTTAACAGGAAGTCTATGATGACTCAAGGCATGGTATAGAAGCCCTAGAGCTCTGCAGCAATGAAGGAAGCTCATCTCCCTTGCCCACCTCTGGCAGGAAAGGGTCTCGCTGTTGGGAGTGACTGGATAGCAAAGGCATTAGGGCAGTTCCCAGGCCCAAGGTGGCCTGAGGTCTGGGTAGGGTGTTTGGTCCCTTAGCCTGAATTGAAATCCCAGACTCAAGAGCCCTCATGTCAGCTCAGGCAGCCCTGCCCCAGTCAGGAAAGCACCTCCTTTACCTGGGAATCCTGCAGAGTGAGCCCCCAGTATGCCTTGTCGGGCCTGCCCATATAACCCATATAACGTGGGTTAACAGAACTGGTCAGCCAGAGAGGTACTGTGTTGGGGTGCTCATGCACAACTCTACATCAGTGTTCTTCAAGTTCCTGGTTCTGAGCCCAACCCTGCTGGGATGGCCCCTTGTGGCTGGTCAGTGGCCAGCAGCTGAGTGGGGTGCTGGAGTCTCCTGGCTGCAGAAGCTTGCTTGGTGAGCATGGGGTGTTGGCCCTACTGGTGAGGCCTCTGGCACGTGGCTGGGCCAGGGGGCTGCTCTCTGGGGCCAGAGCTGACTCTGCTTGGTGGTGCCATAGGATGGGGCTCCAGACCGGCAGAAGCAGATTGGTAGGGGTGGCTGTGGTAAGCATCAGGACCAAGTGGTAACCAGTGCCTTTATCCTGGAGCTGCTGCCAAGGCTGGTAATCATGGGAGTTCAGGGTTGAGTGACAGCCAAGTAGAGCTCTCTCCACTCCTCATAATAGAGTTAGCTGGCCATGACAGAGGTCCATTGGTCTGTGGATATCTCCTCTGTCTCTGTATACTCAAGAAAGAACCCTTGCAGGTATCCCAACATGTGGAACCAGCCATTAAGGTAGGAAGGGCCAAGTTGGAGCTCCCAGAACTGTTCCTCTGCCCTGCAGCATGATCATCAAGAAGCCCTGCTGCACTCCTAGGGGAACAGCAATGACCAACCCCCCAGTGAGACCTAGGAATGCAAGGAGGTGAGCCCCATGCTGTCCTCACTGGTGTCCCTGTTCCATTCACCCATCTCTTCCTGGAGAGGCTAGCTGGATCTTGGCAAGTGATAGTGGCCCCCAGAGCTTCACCAGGAGCTACACCAGCTACAGCTGCCATGTGTATGCACTGACTCCAATTTACACACTTACCTTGCAAACAGTAGATGCTGCTGGCCCTGATAGATACCAGCTATGTGACCGTAGATCCCAGGTGGCCACAGGCAAAGTCCCAGTGTGAGGAAGATGTGACCAAAGTCCATGGGTGCTGAGAGCACTGTCAGGCTGGGGTGGAGTTGGTCCAGAGGAGCAGGTGAGTCTCACACTTGGGGACAGGTATGTAAGGTTCAGAGCATTTGGACTGCTGCCTAGGAATGAATTTGGACCAGCATAGAGGGGGTGCTGTCCTGAATGTTTGCTGCCAGCAACTTCACCTGCAGAGGCAGACTTCTGTGTGCCTGCCCCTCCCCAGGTAATGGGCCACACCCTGGGCCCTTCGCCATACAGCCACACAAATGCAGGGCTCTCCTGGTCCAGCTAGCCATTGCACATGATTGGTTACAGTGCCACTAGAGGCTGAGTCTGTAGTCATGAAAATTCAGACACTCAAAATAATGAGTTACTCTGCTTTTTAGAGTCTGAATTTTTAAGTAATTTAAAAATTTTGCGTGGTGCCTACTCTTTCTAAGAGCTTGCTGTAATTCAGACTCCATGTGCCCGAAACTTGATTGCAAAGAGACTGCCAGCGTGAACCTTTGCCAGTAAGGCACAGCCAAGCAGGCAGAGAACGATTACAGTAGGGTGGGGTGAACACTTGGTGTCAGCTCACACTGAGACCCTGAGGAAGGACGCCTTCAGCAGGCAACCCTGCGAGGCTCTCCTGCTGGGTCCCACCAGAAAGAACAGCCTGGGATACACCTGGAGCTCCAGGCTGCAGAGCACCTGAGATGGAGATGCCCCTGGGGGAAGTGCTGCCAGGAGTGGTGCTCAGGTGGTACTGGGTCCAAGCTCTTGTCTGTGCCTCAAGGAAATATCTTATTTCCAAACTCTTAAATCCTTTTAAAAGTCTTGAATTGCGGTGAAATAAGGACCATGGCTCGGTAACCACACTTATTTTATTAGCACTTATCATTCTAATTCTCAACCTTTGGTACAGAGCCAAGCTTAGTGGAAACCAACTCCACCTCTGGTGACAATCAGCCCCTTAGGGGCAAGGAGCCCAGGGCCGTGGGCGTGGGGCCTGGCTGTTCAGGGAAAGTTAGGGCTGGAGAAACCACAGGACATCCATAAATGCCACACTCTGTGTCCTGACCTACTGCTGAGGCCAGCACTCACTCAGATACAAAGCAAAGCAAGGACAGAGTTACTGTATCAGCCGGAAGCCGCTGGGTGCTCCTGGCCCTGTTTTGAGCAAACAAGCCTGGCTTGTCAACATGCTAGCCCCACAGACACATCTAGCATGCCGTGTGAGCCTCCTGCCGGGCACGCAGATTTGGTTTATCTTTGCTTTTCAGTCTCTTCCTCAGCTGTTTTATGGGCTGCTTCTTTCTTTACACATGTTCTGTGACAAGTCCTCGTTTCCTTCTTCTTGCTGCCTCAGAGTCCAGTCGACCCTGCTCCTATGGCAGCCTGCCCTGGCACCCATTGCACCTCCACTCACTACCACATGTGCCTGCTATAGGGTCTGCTGCCTGACCCAGGAGCACCCATGACACATCTTGAAGGCAGGGCTTCCTCTCCTACGGCACCTAGCAGGCTTGTTTACCATTTTCACTAAGAACTGCTTTTGGTGGTGATGCTGGTGATGAATGTGCAGCCCAAGCCTCTGGCAATAGGACTGGCCCTGGGCACCCTGCAGGCTGAAATGCAAGACTGCCCTTGCCCTGGTGGGGCGCCTACTCCACTTGTTTCAGTGCTCTGGAAAAGTTTTCTAAAGCAGTTTTGAAAGCTTGCAGCAAGAAGGTGCCGAGCTCATTGCTTGTTTCCTGGATGTCTGGGTCGAAACTTCCGAAGACAGGCGTGGAGGCCTCGATGTCCTCACGGTTGGCCCGCAGCAGCACCGCATGCAGCTCCTCAGCAATCGCATTGTACTTCTGCTGGTCGAATTTGGACACGGCCAGCTCGTCCTGGGGGTAGGCAGTGCCTTCGGGGTAGCAGTCCTTGGGCACTGGGAACTCAATACGCCGCAGCTCAGGCAGCTCGCAGAGCGCGGTGAAGAGGCGCTGGAGGGCGCGAGCCGATAGCGGGTTCCCTAGGAACCGGAACTCCTGTAGCTGGCGGCAGGGGCTCAGGCCCAGGATCAGCATGCCCACGTGGCTGTCTGCGATGCTGCATTCCTCCAGGGTCAGCGCCCTCAGTGTCTGGGAGGCCCGGCGGAGCAGTCTGAAGAAGGTTGAGGGGTACAGGTGCAACAGGTTGTGTCCACTGAGGTCCAGCACTTCCAGGTGGGCAGCGTGTGCACAGTCTGCCAAGAAAGCCATGTCGGCGTGGTTCAGGGCACAGTTAGCCAGGTCCAGTGCTCGCAGTGGGGTTCCGAGGGGGCTGAGGGACAGGCAGAAAGCAGCACAGGTAACAGCAGGGTTTAAGAGTAGGTGACAATCCACTTGTTTCTCTATCACAAATTGCCTCCCATGGATAAATCCAGCTGCTGCCTGATTTCATACCATCTGCCATTTGAGAATAACTGGTGATTTTAATTAAATTCTTGAAAAAATTCAGAGAGTTTGTGATAAGGGAAATTACGTGAAGTTCAAGTGTCTGTGTCCACAGCGATTTAGGTTTACTGGAACACTGCCACGCTCCCTCACTCACCTAGCCTATGGCTGCCGTTTGGCTTTGTGGCAAAGAATAGGCTTTAGGATTGGGGTGTGGTTCAGTGGTAAGTGCCAACCCAGCATGCAGGAGGCCCTAGGTTCATCCCTAGCACACACAGTTACGCAGGGAGCCTTTTTCCACACCTATACCCAGACACTGCAGCAATCCCTTTCATGTTGTGAGGGAAGTCCTGTCGGGAATGGCAGCTCAGAGAGCTGGCAGCAGGGGCAGCAAAAGAGCAAAAATAAGCAAGCAGGAAAGCACCCTTTCACTGAGGAACCAGATCCACATGGTGTTAGAACTGGGAAGGGAAACCAGAGACCCTGACGGCCTCTGCATTCCTAAGCCACCAGTTTCCATTTAGTTGGAGTAGGTGGCAGCAAAGGAGCAGCTGCAGGGGCGTCTCTGGAACAGCGTCCATACCTGGGACTTGTGAGAACACACATTCTCAGCCCACTCACCCTTTTGGGACCCTGACCTGTCAGTACCCGATTCCTGCTCTTTGTTCCTTCCTATCCTCCTGCCACAGCTACCTCTCACTGCCCACCCACACCTGGTGGATCTGCTGCCAAGAGCCTGCCCCTGGGACAGCACATGAAGCCACCCCAACTGTGTCTCTCCCTGGCTGCTTTCCTGCACCCCTGTCTATAGCAGAGCTGCCCAGAAGGAGGCACCCTGACCCCTCTACCTGAGGGCTGCACATGCAGTCCTCCTGTGAGCCATCCAGGAGGAGCATTGCCCCCGCAGACCTTCAGATGAGACTGCAGCACCAATGGCTGACAGGCCAGCTCAGCCTCACTCCCACTCCTGATCTGGTATGACATCGGTGGGTTCGGGCAATTTGTCCCACAACAGGTAAGTTGTTAGGTGGGGGTGTTCTTATGCTTTGTTTACTTGCTACTTAGTATGTTCTCTCTTGCTAACTGGAAGCAGTCCCAGGTCCCCCCAGAGCACTGTTCTTTTCTGGTGGCTCTAACTCATAGTTACCTCAACCCTGTCCCTCTCCTATAGCTTTGGCCAAAGCAACCCCAAAGAGATGAACCAGTAGCCTTATAAGTTAGCAGGTCCCATCCCTGTTCCTCAGCTCCTCTCCAGCCTTCCTTGCCAGGGCCCAGAGTGCTCACCTGGCCTCTCCTCTACTCACCTGAGCAACGTCTGGATCTTCCCGGTCAGCGTGGAGAAGGCCACACTTAGCTCTGTGAGCCGGCTCATCTGGCTGAGCTCCCAGGCGATGGAGGAAAGGAGAGAGTCCTCACCCTCGGGAAGCGGCGTGGAGGTGGGGGGTATGTCGAAGGCCCTGGTGGGCAGGGTGAGTGAGACCAGCTGAGGGAAGCCCACCTGGGCCAGCAGCTGCTGCACGTGCCCAGCATTCAGCCGCACGTTGTGAACCACCTCCAGCTTGCGCAGTGCACCTGGCTTGGCCAGGCCCAGCACATGCAGGAGCTGCCCAGGGCTTAGGCTGTCCGCCCTGAAGGACAGGCATCGCACCTGCAGAGGGGCTGGGCCTGATGGCTGCAGGGCCTGCACCACCACCTCAAAGTTACCTTCAGTGACAAAAAGGTCAGCAAAGACCTCAGTGGAGCGCCTGCCCATGCAGGGCTCTGCCTGAAGCTCACAGCAGGTCCTGGCCAGCAGCTCGGTGCGTCCCCACCTTCCCAGTGCCCTCCTGCAGGGGCACCGCTGCACCTGCACATCTCGAATGCCAGTGAGGTCTGCCACCCGCAGCCAGCGGCTCCCACCCTGCAGCACGTGGTCGGCAAGGCCCCGCACGCAGGCCTCCAGGCAGGTCCTGCAGGCTCGGTCACGCAGGTCCTCTGGGTGGTCAGTGCTCGGACCCAACAATGCAGCCAGCCGGAACTCCTCCAGTGGCCAGCATCCCAGCACAGCACGGGTCACTTCTGCCTGCTCCAGCAGGTAGCTGGCCTTGAACAGAAGTGGGTAGAGGTTATGGGCCACACTGTCCAGGCTCCCCTGGGCCAGCAGGGGGTAGGACACCAGGGCTTCAGCAGAAATGAAACGGAGCGACCTCATGGCGCCCTCAGACCAAGGCAGGACAGCATTCTTCTCTCTGGTTCTGATCGAGGTGTGTGCTCTTCATGCCTATTTTTAGCTGCTGCTGCTGCTGCTGCTGGGAGTGCTTGGCTTTGGGCAGAAAGTGGCGAGCTTGCCCTTCAGTCATCTGACTGCTATTTTGGTCCTGGGGAGCCTGTCTGGTGTGACCATTAGAGGCGGCTGTCCACCTTGTGGCACCCAGATTGTGAAATCAGAGCTGCTTGGCTCCAGGTGCCCTATGCGGGAAGCCTAGGACATATAAAAAGGCAAATCACCTTCACTTCTGGGGATACCAGGATACCAGCAATGACCCCCTTTTCCCTCCTGGGAGAAGTCTCTGTTACCCCTTTTTAAATAAACCCTGCTTTATACGCTTGCCTTGGCATGCTTCTCTAATGATATACTTCAACATGTGAAGAAGCGGAACTCGTCACCGGTAAACGGCAGTATCATGACCACTTGGGAAGAGAAGCACATTAGAAATGGCCACAGCTGCCCACCTGGCCAGTACCCCCACCCAACAACCTCTGCATCCTTTAGTGCTGGCTGCATGCAGTATCACAGAGGAAGATGGAGTGAACTCAGGGTACATGAAAGGTGCTCTGTCCCCTCACCAGTGCCTGGCCTCAGCCCACACCTCATAAGGCAAGGGGGGGGTGTTTCTTGAAAATGCACAAACTCATAAATGAAGACTATGGCATCTGCTAGTGCAGTCCTCGAGGCCGGCACCATCGGGGGACAGCATGATGGGGTCAGAAGCACTGCTTTCCTTGTGAACAGGCTCTCCTAACCTGCCTTCTCTGAACCCAGAGCCAGACCCAGTGTGGACGGAAGATCTACTTCCTGCCACCAGGCCCCACCTCCTGAAGGCTCCACCACCTCCCAGTAGTGTCCCTGCTGGGGACCAGTCTTAAGCACTTGGCCTTGGGGGGCATTTGAGATGCTGCTCACAGCTGTAAAGAGCTTCCCTTCATAGCTGGCTCCACTCAGCTTGCTTAGGATGAGGACTCAGTGCTGGCGTGGTTCATGTCCATCAAATTGGGAGGATACTCAGCTGCTATTTCCTCAAATTTCCTTTGCCCCTGCTGTGGGAACTCTAACTACAGCTCACTAGTCACTGTCCTCCAACTCACTGATGTTCTGCTCTTTTTTTGTTTTGGTGGGGGAGGGAGGGGCAGGAGCAGTTCTTTTAGCGTGTTTCCTTTTGGACAGGGACAAGTTAATTTAGGTGTCAACTTGACTGGATTAAGGACTTTCCAGAGGGTTGGTAAAGCATCCCTTCTAGCTGTGTCTGAGGATGCTTCCAGAGTAGACTGGTGTGCAAGTCAGGGCTGGGTGGGGATGAGCGGCCCTCCGTGAATGGGCACCATCAGGCAGCTGGGCCCCAGCAAAGCATGAAGGCCCAGGAAAGGGGGATCTGCCCTCTCTGGAGCAGGGCAGCCTCTCCTCCTGTCCCTGGACTCAGAGCTTCAGGCGCTCTGGCCTTTGAGCTTGCACTGAGCCTCCAGAGTCTCCAGGTGCAGGTGGATTTAAGCTCATTCCCTACTTGTTTATCTCAGGTAGAGGTGGAAAGTATTTTTTTTTGATTAATAAAACATTCTTTAAAAATTTGAAGAATTTTGCAGTAATGTCAGCCCTTCATAATCACTGTTTCCAAATCCAGTGATTTAACCAAACAAGGATGGAAAATACTTGGACACTGCTTCTCTACTGAGCACATGCTGACTCCTTGGGGTCATCTTCTTTGTCAGGCATGAGTCATCTGGAGGTGATTGAGCACATGGCAGGACTGTCTGGTGGGGTAAGCACTGCTCAGTGCCCAGGAAAGCTTGTTTTCCCTGGGAAGTGAGACCAGAAGGACTCTAAGAACATGATCAGGAAGGAAGCGGAGAGGGGAGCCGGCCACATGTCTGTCTCAAACCTTCAGGTGAGGATCAAAGCAGAGCGGCCTTAGTTGTAAAGCAGAAGAGTGTGCTCTGAAGAGGAGCTCTACCATGCAGTGAGCATGCACCCTGTCCCACTCAGCCTCTTCCCTGAGGGGCACAAGAGCTCCGTGAGGACAGAGACAGTATCTTTCCTGGGCCCTCTGTGGCTGCACAAGTTTGTAGCAGGGTGCTATGCTGCAGATGTGGTTTGGGGGTCTCTGGCAGCAGGTGAAATTTTATACCTGAGTGCCGCAGTCCGGCTGCAGCAAACTAGCCAGGGGGTGACGAGCAACTTGTGTACGTTGATACAGCAGGAGTGGGAGCCGTTTATTGTAGGACAGGAGCAGTATTTATACATTCCACACAGCTTATCTAATTAGCATAAACTAGATACAGCAGTCAACCAATCAGGAATCTCCACACTTAATGGCTCGCTGGCGTGACTTCACAAACCACTCCCTCTGGCATTTTGCCAGGCGCCACCCAGACTTGTTTACAGACCTTAACATTTCCCCCTTTTGTTTAATTTAAATAACGACCATAGTGGTTTTTACACAAACACCATAAATAATCTGCTACAAGCAGAAGGGGAGGATACAAAATGCCACAATACCAAGCCAATTGATGGCTCCATGCAAGAAGCCCTTGGAAAAATTATACCAGTAATGACACCGTTTGCAAAGATACCGAGTTACAATTTGTTGTAGATTACAGTTTGTTGTCTTAGTCCAGGTAAAGCAGTGTCTCAATAGATTAACTCACAGTCCAGGTTAATCACAGTCCAGGTAAGTTCTGCATGCAGCTAGCTTAAATCACAGTCCAGGTAAGTTCTTCAGGCAGCTAGCTTGATCCGAAGTCTCCTCCGGTTCTCAGCAACACTGGAAATTCTTCCACCTTCATCTTCATTGGCACTGGGATGAAGGCAGGAACTCCGGATGGCTAAAGAGAATCCTGTAGCATTCCACGAAGAAAACAACCTTCTGAACAATTTAGTACATTATCTCAAGGTTTTTTACATTTGAAATAAGCCTTAATAGTGCTCATTACTCATCAGCCTCCAGGTGTGGGAGAACCATTGTAGCTTAGTTATTGGCATTGAAAATTATCAAACTTCAGGGACTTCTTCCGCCCAGCTGCAGCGTCCCAGGCAGCCCCAGATGGCCCTGGGGAGTGTCCCGGACTCAAACTGCTTCTGGGCACAGGTTTGGATTTGGGCTCTCGCAGTGGCATCGCGCTCCCCGGCTGTGCCACTTGGAAAGCCCTTGCTGCGCGCCATGACCGGCTCGAGCACGTGGCAGCTGCGATTCACGCACCCTCGCACCCTCGCACCCTCCGGTAACGAAAAGTATTCAGTAATAGCCTTTTGCTGCAACTTTTTTCCTGATAATCCTTCCTCCTCTGAACTTTCTTTTTCTTTCTGACTAGAGTTCCTGGGCTTTTATCAGCACATGCACTAATTGCTCTTGGTTCCACTGGGGTGTCTCTTTCCCTTATCAATTTACTTTTTATCCCTTCCATATTTTCATCACAAAGACAATACAATAAACTGAGACAAAACAAGACACAAACATACTGTATCAATCCTCTCCATTTTCTCGAAATGTCCATTTTTCCTCTCGCCCTATCTAGGGACGGGCAGCTTTTTTTTGTCACTTACCCCCGAGTGTCCTGGGGCTCCCCGTAACGGGCCACCATCTGCCGCAGTCCGGCTGCAGCAAACTAGCTGGGAGGTGACGAACAACTTGTGTACATTGATACAGCAGGAGAGGGAGCCGTTTATTGCAGGACAGGAGCGGTATTTATACATTCCACACAGCTTATCTTAATTAGTGTAAACTAGATACAGCAGTCAACCAATCAGGAATCTCCACACTTAATGGCTCGCTGGCGTGACTTCACAAACCACTCCCTCTGGCATTTTGCCAGGCGCCACCCAGACTTGTTTACAGACCCTAACACCTGAGCTCACAGATGTGTCCTCCAGGCTGGTCCCTCTGGCACAGAAATCAAACCCTCAGGGTCTATGGAGGGCCTTCTCCACATGGGCCTGGGGCTCCAACCTGGCTGGCTGGCCATCCTGTTCAGACCTGAAGGGTAAGGCTCTTGACGAGTGTCCGCAGCACCAAGAAACAAGGTCTCCAGGAAGGCATGGTCAACCCCACTGGCCTCTTATCGACTGATGGACTGAGACAGACAGGCCACTAGGTCAGCTCTCCATTCAACTGGGCCAACAGCAGCACTCAAATGCCTTCCAAAGCCCCGGGCTGTTTCTTTGCACCCTGTGTGTGCTCCAGCCCTCATCCTGTGTGCCAGTTCTGCTGTAGCCAAAGAATAGTACATTCATACAGCCGGGGCCCTTGGACTGGTAGTCAAAGGGATGTACCTGTGACCTCTCCCTGAGTCCAATAATAGTGCATTCATACAGCCGGGGTTGGTCTGGGCCCTCACCCCTGGTGAGGCACACAAGGCCTGCTACTCCCCACCCCACTGCCCCATGTCTTCTAGGAGGATAGCTGCAAGGGGCTGTCCAGCTTCCCTAGTTCTCTTTCAAACAACCATAGCACCTGCTCAGGAGAAAATTCCACATTCACAAGTGAAGTGGAAGTAACTGAGCTCTGGAGCCACGCAGCATGCTTCTCATAACGGCTTCTTCTTACATAACAGCTGGGCACCTAGATCCCAGCTCGACTACATTGCAAATGGAAGTTAGGCCTTATCCGCAGGACACCGATGAAGGGAGGAGGGTCCCCTGCTCCTGCCTGCCCTGAGGATGTGACCGGGGTGCCCCTCCTCTGGCATCCTCAGGTCCCGAAGACTCTCCAGCTGCTGCAGATCTCATTCAAGGTGAGAACCAGCCTTGAAAGATAAAATGGATCCATCTCCACTTGGTTGCACAGTCCAGAGAAAAGGCAGCTCTTAGGGCTGGGCTGATCAGGTGGTCACATGAGCTCTCAGGCCCTGGGAGAACATGCTGTTGGTGACATCCCTGTCAGCCTTGGTGGGACAGCTGACTGGACTGGCTCCTGGGAGCTGAAGTGTGAATGCAGCTTCCAGGAAGCATCAGGCAGGACTAGTGCACTTCCAAAGTACATCCCACTTGATGACAAACTTGTTTCCCTCGAGGGTCCCCAGAAACTGCCAGCTGTCCTTGGGCAAACCTATCAAAAGGAACAGGGGTGAGCCAGTGCAGAGGGGGCTCTCCCTGGAGCAGAGTGCCACAGTCCTGGCTGTATAGTCCCTCGCTGGCCAGGTTCAGGTGCTGCCTGGCATAAGTACTCACTGGAAGTCTTCACCTGGGCCAGGGTGTGCTGCCCTCCAACCTGAGGGACACAAGCAGTGTGCTGTCAGGACATGCTTCATCACTGTCTCCTGCTGGCTGAGTAGCTCAGTGATTTCCTGCAGGGGTGGGGGGAATGCACCTTTGACCTCTCCCTGAGTCCAACAGGAGCACTGCCAAGTGGGGCAGCATGCCAGTCCTGGAGTCTTGGTGCCCGCTGTACCCCCACCCCCACCCAGGTCAGTGGGAAGGTGGCAGGTCCAGACCCTTCATGCCAGAGCAGGTGAATCTCAGACATCTCTGTGGTCTGGAGGACCAAGAATGGAACACAGGGTCTTGGCCATTGGAAAGAGAAAGTGGATCCCAAGCAGGGGGAGCCGAGAAGCTGAAGCCCAGGTCTTGTAAACTGTGCCTGGGTCACTGACCCTACACCAAGCTTGCTAAACCCTGGGTAGGAAAGGGTGAAAGAGTGAAAAAGATCCCACCTACAGGTCAAAATCCACGACCCCACAGCAGAACGTTCTCCACTTCCAAAGTGCATCCCACTTGATGTATGAAGAGTTAGGAAAAGTGGCCTGCAGTCAAGGGAAAGGACCCGGATGTTGTCATTACTAGATGAGGATGTCAGAGAGTCTGTTCTGCCTGCACTCAGCCAGGGCAGGGGAGCATGCCCTGACTGAAGACACGTCCTGTGACAGCACAGGACATCTCAGGAGACATGGGGATGCACTCCAGAACCACGGAAAATCTGGTAGCTGCAAAATATAGTATCTTTAAAAAGCTGTTGTATGGGCTTAATATGTGAGCACAGTTGAAGAAATAAAACAGCCATCTGATCTGAAGGGTACAGAGGAAAAATGTGAAGAGAATGAGGGCTCCTGGGGACCAGGGACAATGTCAGTCTTGAAGCTTCAGTCCTGAGAAGGGAAGAGAGGACAAGGCAGATAGAGCATCTCCAAAAGCCGGCTCAGAGAGTCCTGCACTTGGTGATTGATGTGAATTCGCACATTCAACAACTCCACCCAAACCCAATCAGGGGAAATGTGAAGATGACCGTGTCTACTCACATTACAGTCAATTTGGCGAAAAGAAGACAGAATCTGGGCGTCACAGAGGAGAACAGCCTTGAACAAGGATCTGAATCACTGTGGACTCGTGCCAGGTGCAGTGGAGGCCAGCGCACCCGTGCCGGGGAAGCTCCAGCCGCTCCCCTGCTAGAGCAGCATACTCTGCAAGAGGATCCGACGACACCAGGGTGAGAAAAGGTGCTGGCAGGTGCAGGAGAAAGAGGCGGAGGAGAGAGGGGAAAGCACACAAATGAGGGCAGCACTGTCTCGAGGGCAAGCTTGGCAGGGCTCCTGAAGAAGCAGGTTCCAGTGCTGCCCTGTGGCCATCTCAGCAGGGCACCATGCTGGCTGCTTTTTTCTCCAGTTCAGTCATGTCTGAGGCCAAGTGTCTGAAACCATACCTGAATTGTTACATCCTTGTCAGGCCTGAACGCGGACTCTTTATCCACAACATCAAAATGCTATAAATTGTGGGGGAAGATGTGTTCTGAAATAAATAAAATAAACATTAACCTTCTAACCTTCTAACAGTAACCTTCTAGGTTTTGCCTTTGCTGAGTTGATGGAGTTGTCCAATATTGATCAGTGCTATTTTATCATACATTCCCCCCATATGTAGAGACTTTGCTCTGAAGGTAAATTATTTGTTTTACGAGTTTTTCATGTCATCAGGTTCATTGAGGCATAATTTACACAAAATAAAATCCACACCTTCAAATACATGGCTCTGTAGGTCGCGACAACAGCAGCTGTGTGATCACCACCCCACCCAGGTCCTCCGTGCCCTGGGGCAGCCAAGCCCTCCCTCCCCAGTGCCATTGCCAAGTGTTACTCAGACTCTGGCTTCCAACCACAGTCCTGGCTTCCAACCCTCGGCTTTGCGCACTAGGAGCTTCCAGTGTCCTCCAGCGCAGTCGGAAGGGGTGCAGGCCTCACCCCTTCCGACTGCGCTGGAGTTCCACAGTTTGCACCCACCAAAGGGCCTTGGCTCCAGTTCCCCATAGCCGCGGAGTCATGGTGACAACCAGCGTATGTTCAAGTCCTCTGCTAGAGGGAGAGTCCTCCTCAATTGAGCCCTGAGTGAAGACCCCCTCCTCCCCTGGCCCCAAGATGAGGTGACCTGACCCAGCACCTCTAGCACTGTTGCAGGGGGTGTGTCCTCTCAGGCTCTGAGACTCACCTCAGGTCCTTCCCACGCTGGACCCTTGGCCTACCTCAAATTGTCACCAGATACGGATCTGGGGAGGTCCCTCAGAAGAAGAAGAGAACCTCACCTCAGCCCTGGCAGGCTCTTGTCATCAACCTCAGAAGAGAATTCCAGGACAAGATAGAAAGAGGCACAACAGCGATTTCTCCAGGAAGCAAGGAGCACTTGCTTAAAGAGACAGAGTCCAGGCTATCTCAAGAGTAAGATGTGCTTTGATCTCAGGCTCTTATTGTTTTTTGAAAGTATGTGAAGCACCTCAAATTTAGGATGTTTCTCTGAAGCTAGCTTCATTCATTTCTTAGATTTTTCTGTTTAGTGAGACAGCTGTATATAAATATGGAGACAAGCATGATTTGTGGGATGTAATTCCCAGACAATGTAAGCTATTTCCAGTGTCACTCTGAATTTATTCTGTGGGACTAACTCTTCAATTGCTCTAGGTAAAATTTAGGGTGAGTCCCGTGATTTTCCTTATCACTTTCAGTTAATAAAAGATTCTTTGAAAAAGCCATTAGTACCTTTGGCCCATAGAGTCAACAAGACTTCAACTTCAACTCAGGGCTAAAACTTCTTCCTCTCGCCCTGCTCAGGCCTGCTGCAGAACAAAGGGGGGAGAAGGGGGCACATCAGAGTGGCAGGAGGGTAGAGAAGACATGCAGGCCACAGGCAGGTTCTGACTTGACCCACACTGTCACCAGCAGCCCTGAGTTGACTGCCCCGACAGCTGCCAAAGCTCTCTCTTGCTCTCCTGGGGCCCTGTGGTGGATTCCCTGGAGACTCCCTTTTCCACCAGTTACTAGGGAGTGCTAGTCGGTAGCTTCTCTTTTTGTATGTGTGTAGGGGAAGGAATGATTTTTATTTTGACACTTAGAATAGATTAGGAGACAGTGAGATTGTCCTGATAGGGAAGTATTATAGTTTTCCTTTAGATAATAAGTCTTAGGAAGATTTAAAGTAACTTTTTTTTAAAAAAGGTTGATTCTAGTAGTGAAGGGTTCTGATCTCTTTTTCCTCTTTCCACATTTTTTAAGTTGGTGTGTGGTAGTTGTACATGATGATGGAATTTGTTGTTACACATTCATACTCCACACCATAGAACAGTACCATTGGCCAGCATCACTTCCCACCACTTCCCCTCTCCCCTACCCCACCCGGCCTCTTTCCTCTGCTGATCTCCCTTTGGTTTTTATGAGATCCTTGCCCCACCTGTCTTTTCCCTTTTCCTCTCTAGCTTCAGGGTCTTATTTCAAGGGGAGCTTTGTAAATAGTGACTGTGAGAGGTATTCAGGGTGGTGCCAGCCTGGTGTGACTCTCTTAATTATGGAGCACAGGGCAGGCCAGGGTGGTGTGGTTCTTTTCAGGGTCTCTAGGTCCATATTATCTAGTCAAGACAAATTTTTTTTTGTTTGTCTTATTTTTTGTTAACAATGTTATTTTCATAGACATAACAACTGGAGAGGCTGAGGCAGGAGGATTGCAAGTTTGAGACCAGCCTTGGCAACTTAGTAAGACCATGACTCAAAATAAAACATAAAATAAAAAGGTTGGGGATAGAGTGCCACTGGGTTCAATTCCGACTACCAAAAACAAAGAGGAGGAGAAGACTTATATTTAAGGATTTAACTATTTTGGGGGGCGGGTAGGCTATTGTAAATGACTAATGCTTTTTAAAAATTTCTTTTTCCATTTTTCAAACTCCACTGTTTGCTGTGTATTATTGTTGACATAGGAAATCAATGAACTTGTCAGTTGGCTGTGCACTTTGCTTCTCATTATCCCATTCACTCCTATCAAGACATGACATGGCATGGTGGAATTTATTTTTGTTTGATTTCCAAAATCATGGCCTGGAATAATCAGAAGGATGAATTTCAGAGCTCCACCAGGACTACCACCTTGATCATGGGGAGTCCTGCACTACCAAGAGTGGTCAGCAGGGGCTGCTCAGAACCACTTTCTCGGACTCCCAAGGCGCATCAACCTTCTGTTTTATGGGTTTCTGCGTCTACAGTGACTTTCTTCTGGTAGGACCAACTTGGGGACACCTGGGGCCATATCTACCATGAAGACCAGAGTTTCCTCCTTGGCACCTATCCTTGGAGATGCCACTGCAGCTTTGGGTTGACTAAAGTCTGTGTGATCAGAAGGTGAGGAAGAGTGAGGGAAGAGCCTCTTGTCCACAGCCCCAAGCCATGTACTTTACCTTCTCAGGTGCTGTTTAGTAGGGTTTCACTTTACAACAGTGTCCCTTATTAGGCTCTGATGGCTCACCACCATCATGGCATGCCGAACTATTTTTTATGATTCTATTTTTTATATTTCTGGGGAAAATCCTTAATTGTGGAGGACCTAAGGGAAAGGGGTAATGTGCATTTCATGGCTTGCTTTTATTTGTGTTTTAATGGTTTATTTTTCTTATAGTGATAAAGTACTTGAAAAATACTGAAAAGGTGATGTATCAAACCTCAAAATTACTCTAAGTGTAAATAATTATAATTCCGCCTGTTACAGGGAGAACTTTACAGGTGGGTTGTAGCTCAGCAGTGGAGTGGTGCCTAGCCTGTGTGAGGGCCTGTTCAACCCAGGCACTGCAAGATCAGTAAGTAGGTAACAGAAAAAGAAAAGGGAGGAGGACTTAAGATGTGTTACTCAAATGTAAAGGAGGCTCCTATTTTGAACCTGATTTGTTTATACTAACTGTGAAATTTATTTGAAATAATTGGAGATGTCTGTTTATTGATTGGGCATTTGATGTTTAGGAATTAGTTTTGATTATTTTCAGTGTGATGATAATAATACTGTGGCTGTATTAGAGTTCTTTCCACACTACATGACTTAAAAATTTTTATATAAGAAACTAGATGATGCTGGGTTTGCTAGGTGAGTCGGTTCACAGTGGGGTGGGTCATCTGGCAACCCCTGGGGGTCACTGTGGTGTTGGTTGTGTGGGAAGCCTGCAGCTCCTATGGACCCACCAAGGAGGGGTGCATGGGGAGAATGCTGGACTGCACTACCCAGGATCCTTGGGGCCCCCAGAGCCTGTGTGGTAAGGGCTGCACAGGCAGAAAAACTGTACTACTCAGAATTCCTGGGGATTCCTTGGCAAACGTGTGGCTCACAGTTTCCAGAGGCCTTTCTGGGGAAGTCTGGAAAGTCAGCTGCTGGGCTGCACTACTCAGAATTCTCAGGCTATCAGGAAAATCACGTGGCCTGAAGCTTCAAGGAGCCTTGACAGTGAAGGTTGAGTGGCAGAATGCCAGACTACACTGCTCGGAGCCTTCCTGTGTGGCTGTTAAGCATGTGGCATGCCACTCCCATTAGCCTCTGGGGTGAAGGTTGTACAGGTAGGATGGACTGCACTACCTAGAATCCTCCAGGGATGTAGTTCCAAGAGGCCTCTGCAGTGAGGGCTGTGTGGGGAGATGGAGAGACTGACCATCATAACTTGGAGACCTGAAGCTCCCAGAGAGAGACTTCTGCAGTGAGAACTGCAAAGAGGACAGAAAGCCAGGCTATGCTGCCCAGAATCCCCGGGGATGCCTAGGAAAATGAGCAGCCTGTAATTCCCAGAGGTTTCTGTTGTGAGGCTGCATTGGTAGAGCAGTGGACTACACTACCTAGAACCCTCAAGGTCCCAGGGCAAGCGTGTGGTCTGCAGCTCCCAGGATCCTCCGTGGTGAAGACTGTGGGGGCAGAGAACTGAACTACACGACCCAGAATCATTGGGGTGGGGGGAATACCCAGGCAAGTGTGCAGACTACAATTCCCAGAAGCTTCCATGGTGAGGGCTGTGCAGGCTGAGGGTTAGAGTACTTGACCTGCAACTCCTGGAAGGCCAGACTGTGGTGTCCAGAAACCCTGTGGGCCTAGAGCTCCCAGACAGCTCCTGTTGAGGGCTGCATGGGTGGAACTTTGGACTGCACTACCCAGGCTCCTCAGGGACACCCAGGCAGACAAGAGACGAGTAGCTGCCTGGAGCCATGACAGTGAGGTCCACTTGGGTAGGATGAACTATACTGCCCAGAATGATCGATGGTCTGCAGCTCCCAGAAGCTTCTGAGGGCAGGGTTGCCTAAGTAGAGCTGACTACAATACCTAGAGTTCTTCACAGTCAAGGAGCACTGTGGTGTGGGCTGTACCAGCCTAATACACTGCACTGCTAAGAGGCCTGCAGCTCCCAGAGGCCTTTGCATTGAGGACTGCATTATACCCACTGGTGGTGCAGACCAGACTGGGCGCTGTGGTCCACCTCAGCTTTCAATAGAGAGCACTTGCTGCTCTGCCACTGAAGGCCATTTTTTTTTTTTTTTTTTTTTTT
>NW_026000068.1:131744-133424 GCF_001458135.2 Marmota marmota marmota | reverse complement strand
CTGAAGGCTTTTTTTTTTTTTTTTTTTTGGTAACAAGAACTGAACCCAGGGTTGCTCAATCACTGAGCCACATCATCAGCAATTTTTTATTTTTTATTTTGAGACAGGGTCTCACTAAGTTGCCTAGGGCCTCCCTAAATCTCTGAGGTTGGCTGAGGCTTAGTAGACATGTTTTTTTCCCTTTTATCCTTCTCCAAAATTATGATGCGAATGACACCCCTGCCACCCCAGGTTAGGACATGCCTGGAATGTGCCACTTTAAAAACACTTTATTCCCTCTGATGGGCAGAATTACAGCCTCTGGGATAAGAGTACCATGTGTTTCTTCTTTACTAGCAAAGTAGTAGTACTCCCCCCCCCCCTTTTTCTCAAAACTGTGTCCTTGTTATTGGATTGACATCCAGGACAAGGACTGAGCTTTTGATATCACTGGGGGTATCAGGGTGAGCATGCTGCTTGCAGACCCCATGGGCCTTTGGGCTGAGGGCTGCATGAGAGAATTCCAGAGTATGTTGCCAGGAAACCAGGGAAGCCTTCATCTCCTGGAGGCCTCCGCAGTGAGGCTGGGGAGCACTGCAGTGCACTTCTGGCCTACTGCCCTGAGAGGCATCTGGGGTGAGGTCTGCCTGGGCAGAAGGCCAGGCGTTGCCTGTGGTACGCAGTCCCGTGGTCCTGCATGGTGAGGGCCGTGTGGGCAGGGTTCCAGATTGCACTGTCCAGAACCCCTGCGTCTCCCAGAGGCCTCCATGGTGAGAGCTGGGAAGGCAGGATGGACTAAACTATCTAGAATTCCCCCGGGGTGGGGTGTGCAGCCTGCAGCTCCCAGAGGCTGCTGGGGGATTTGCTTCTACGCTGCAGGTTGTCGCCTTGACAGTAGTCTGGGATTTAACTTTTTTTCTTGAAATCCATGATCCTAAAATGGAGGGGTCCCTGGCTATGTCCCTCCATCTTAAAGACTACACTCCCAGAGCCCTCTGTGGTAGCCTGTTTCTACCCTTGGGCGAATGAGTGCCGTGTTTGGGCTCTGTCCACTGTCATGTCTGCACCTCTGCCCGCCTGGCCTGGGCTGCAGCAGTGCTGGGCCTGGTGGAGTGCAGGACGGGGTTCAGGAAGGCGGTCTTCTGGATTCCCTTCTCTCCTTTCTAGAGATTCCACTCTTCATGATGCCATGAACACAGCCAGACCTAGTTACCGCAGTGGGAACAGACTGTATCCAGGTACAGGTGAGGGTGGAGGAGGGGCCCAGATCCATCCTGAAGCCAGGAGCTGCAAGGCCTCCCAGGAGGGATCCTCCCTCACTGGGCGTGGCCAAAGGGGCGGGGCCCTGCAGCTTCACCTCCCGGCCAATCCTGCCTCCTGTGGGCGGGGCTTCCTGCTCAGGACCAACGCCAGAGAGCCCTGCTCTGGGGACGGCTGGGTCTCCCCAACTGGGACGACCAGAGCTTCCTCCTGAGGGGCAGGATGAAGCTCCGAGCAGTCTGAGGGGATGCCCAGGCTTGGGGACCCTCGTGAACTGGGTCCATGGGACTCCGCAGCTCCCTTCTTTTCCCAGCAGCCTCAGGGGGACGCCAGGTTGGGGACCTCGTGGGGTGTGTCTGTGGGATGTGCAGGTCCCTTCTGTACAGAGCAGCCTGAGGGGACGCCAGGTTGGGGACCTCGTGGGTTGTGACTGTGGGATGT